>NW_022146032.1:556267-575364 GCF_002938485.1 Sitophilus oryzae
AATTGGCAATGGCTTTAAATACAGAAAGGCGACGATTTCTGATAAGGCATATATTTGTTTATGTGACGCTTATATGTAACTTGGAACTATTAACTCAGCGGTGGTACTATATACCTAGCATATATTTCCTTGAAGTCAATGACGACCTAACTGAACAGTTGCATTTTACAAAAAAAAAATATGTGTGCACTATGTGCGCATATTTGAAGTAAAATTTAACTAACAGCTATTAAATTGGCGGATTTGAAGGACATGCTTGAAAAAGTGTAGGTTGAAATGATGAAAAAGTAATAAGTTAAAAATTAAAAAATAATTTGATTCACTTTCACAAATTTGTATTAAAATGGTCGTCTATCCGACTGTCTGTCTGAGGACTCCAATCGGGTACCTCTATCCACGTGACGAGTTTGGTTCCAATCGCCCTATGATTAAGAAAAATTCTGATGATTTCGTTCATTTAGAGGCATCGCGCGGTTCGAAACGCCGAGGGCGTCATCCTGTAACCCGTCCCCAATTATGCCGAAATCGACCCACATTTTTCTTCAATATCAAATCCTTAATCCTACCCTGATGAAGATGTAAACGAAACGTCGGCGTCGTATCCAACTTTGCAGGGTAGAACCGTGTGCACATTCGCTCACATAGCCTACTTATCAAATTTGATCGCGATCGGACGACATCAACTGTTTCTTACGTCAAAACTAACTGTCACAGTGACACGTGTCGTACATGGTCAAGTTGGCCTTGGTCCAATCTATCGACATACCAAATTTCATTTAAATAGGACGATTTTTGGTAAGGCGGTCCTTACCACTTTTCTTCTCGCGTATTATGTCACTTTGAAATTTTACTCCCAGCGCACGTAACGAAGGATTACTTCAGAAAATGTACTTTTTATTTTTTAGTTTACCGTCTCAGTGTGGCGAAATAGTCGACCTTTAATCCAAAAATAAACTCGTCAGAGATCGTAGGGTAGACATCTTCTATGCTGCTCTAAAATCAATCAGAAACATTAAATTTATGAAAATCAAATGATAGTAAAACTCGCCAAACTTTACGGCATAAGCAAAGACAGACGATAAACTGTAGTATAAGCGAATCCATGTGCAGATTCTGTCATTGTATCAGACTGTGCAGATTGTGTAACTGTAACTGTATCAGAACAAGAAACGACAAAACGCATTCTATGCCACTACGATAGCCTGGCAAATGTGCAGTTCTTTGTATTACGCTATGATAAGCCACCGACAAAAGACTATATTATAGAAGATTCAGTCTTTAAGACATTTTGAAAAAGGTACCACTGGAGAATGCGATCTAGAGATCAGAAGACCGCAATAGATCTGAAAAGGGAGTAATGGAATAGACCAAAAGCCACTCCATAAAAAAACAAAAATCCGTTTAAGGAACACTTTATTTAATAAGATCTTTGATTATAAATTAATGATAATGCATAATTTGTAATGTCATGATACACCAATTATATATTTCACAAATGATATACGTAAGTCCAACAAGATTTCCAGAAAATTTGGACATTCAAAAAATAACAGAAAATAAAATTTGCCTGTGAATTAAAATGACAGACACAATTGCCACTCTCAGGGATCCTCCGGATGGACATACAACTATACTCTGTAGGACCTAGATCAGTAACAATTTCTACTATCGAAATTACTTCAGTCAGAATCTGTTTTTAACAATAACTATATTTACAAAATAGTGTCGTACTTGGCATAGGTTTGAATAAAACATTCATGAATAATCATTAAAGTGGGTGTGTAATAATTTAAATAGTGTGAACAGAGAATATTAAATCCAAAGTCCTGGGATTACCCACTAAAATGAAAACTGAATGTTTATTAAATTTTCAAAACAGTAACAAATTGCATCATCTATTCAACATGCTGCCATTTTTGTGTATTCATTTTGTGGAACATTAAATAGAATTAAAGAATATGAGCAGCGGCGTGGCGTCGCGTCAGTACAAGAGGATGTAATAAGTATATAACTGCAATTAACACTTTACCAACACAATACAGTTTTTTAGACTCACAGGTTAAAAAAATAATCAAACCAATTTAAGAAAATAATTGAATTTAGGTATAAAACAAAGTTATGAACGTATCTGTTAGATAAAACAGTAGACAAGGACAACAAAAAAGGTTATTAACTGCCTTACAACCACATAACCAGTGTTCAGTTTTATAAACATTTTTACTAAAATGACGAATACACGATTTTAATTTAGCATTAATATTCAAAATATGCTTTGGAGGTCCTTCTTCAATAGTTATTTTTTTCTGAATACACCATAGAACTGAAGAATGATTGTAAAATTATTTCTATTTTACAGCTACACTCAGAAGCGGTCATCGCGACACGCAACGATAATTATTTTCTATTTTATACAGCAAAGGAAATGTGTTTAAAAAACCGCGTCACCTATCGACTAAAACATCGAACGGGAGACGTAATCGTGGCCGGAAAGTTCGCTGACCCCGGCTCGCGTTTATGGTGTTCTCGATGTAACGTGGACAGTCGCATCATCGCACTGTAGAGATATTTTATTTTTAGCGTTTAGCGTAGGTCTTAGCATTATCTATAAAGCTCGACCAATACACACACCAAATAATTGAAATTGAATTAAATTATTTCAATAAATTTACTAAGAATTTTAATTTATTATAGGAGATCTCAGTGATTTTTTATATGAAAACGTATTACAATGTTTTGAAGGGATTGGGACGTATCACCCGCATCAATGGAAGCTTCGCCGCTGAATATGAGAATGAAGTAAGAGCAGATTATTTTTGAAAAAATATATCTATACCGAATACATTACAAGTGTTTAAACGGTACGGTCAACACGGAAATTCAAACGCACTTTCTTTATATTTGTTTGTGTCTATATCTTTGTCCGGGTTGATCAGTCATTTTAGAGAGTAACATAAGTTATTTAGCTTTTTGTGCCTCTGAATTATGATAACTTTTCCATTTTAGATTTCAGTACCCCGGAACCTAGACAGACTTCTTATCAAAACTGTGAACAGCAGAGCTATCCAACAAATTCAACAAATATAAAAGTGAAAATATTATAATACTATAGATTTATTAAAAAAAATAGCAAAGTTTATAATGCGACACCAAAAAATTACTATATATATTTACGATTGAAATTCTAACGTTTGCTCCACAAATGCCATACTAACAATCAGATTAAGTATTGAAATTTCGCTGTCATTTTGTCATTTCCGATGCAGCGATAAATCACTCGTGAATGTTCCATAGTATCAATCTTTTTTTCATTTGATCATACGGTACAACTTTCCATTCGGCCGAGAAAAACAATTGTGGGAAAATATTTAATTGGGGCACCGTGTATTATACAATTGCCCTCTCATATATAATTTAATACTTATTTGATCGAGCAATTCCTTCAGAAAAAGCAACAATTTTCTCGGCCCAATATACAGGGTGTTATTGAACAAGTATATTAAAAAGTTATGTGGTGATTCCTCTCTTAAATTTTTAGATAATAATTTTTTTATATATTTCATATCCATATTTTTCGATTGGGCGTTCCTATACAAAGTAATTTGCTTATACATGGTAATCCAAATTTTATAGTAGCTCCCCATACAAGCCGTATATAATATACAAGCTATATTTGGCCTGTCATGTACTGAAGTCGTATTTTGGACGGCTCAAACTGGCCTACCGACTTAGTTTGACGATCGTGCCACCCTTTTTTGAATTATAACTTATCGCTTACAGCCTCAAGTTTTTTGACAAAAGCCAGTATCCTAAAGCCGTTTTGCAGAGGTTAGTTCTCCATCTCCGATATCAGTCAAAATACACAAAGTTTATGACAAGAATGGTTGTCGTCTCGGCGCACTCAGTGATGAAGTGTTCTCCAGTTTCCCCATTTTGCCGACAGAACGTGCATTCGCCGTTGTTTCTTAGCTTCGATCTACTGAGCAATCTAATAAACAACATTGAGGAGGCAATGTTCTGTTAATCCGAAGATTATTCTTACTTAAATTAATGAAAATCTTTGATAGTTCTCGGTGGTAAGTCCTGAGAAATTTCACATGGAGTTTCAATATTTAGACGGTTTCAATATTTAGAAGCAGAACGGTTCTGGTTCAGTTAGTGAAGTGTTTGCTCCTTTTCTAGCTAAAAACGTTTTGCTTTTCATTTGCCATCCTATCCCTTTGTGGGGTGGTACCCAGTGATAGGAGAACTTTATTTTCTTTGCCTAATTTATGCAGCTTCTCGAGGTATTCTTTGACCAACTTTGAACCGATGCCGATGGTTACAGAGTTGATCGCCCTTACATTACATTGTAAGTCTGGTGAATGTGTTTGTACAAAGATTTATACTGTGATCTTGGTTCGCCTAGTATAATCGAACAACTCTTTATAAAAATGATTAAGATTGAAGAGTGTCATATGAAAATCTCCTTAGTCATCTCAGTTATTCGCTCATATACACTCAGATGCAAAAAAAACAACGGAGAAATTTTTGATCAAATTTAAAGTTTTATATTTTTGTTAGTTTTAGCCCTATTTTTATGATTTTTTAGCAAACTATATAATTATATGAACTTTAACTTGTAAACTAAGTTTTATATTTTTTGTTAGTTTTAGCCCTATTTTATGGATTTTTTTTAGCACTATACAATTATATGAACTTTAATTTTGTAAACTAAGTTTTTATAAACTTTAGTATTTGGCAAGGTTAATCCGGAAATTGTTTTTTACACTAACTTTAACACACCCTGTGCAATAATTTCAGGAGTAAATTTTCCTAATTTATATTGGTCATAGTCAGAACCATGACTCCTGAGCATTTTATTTTTTTTGATTCATGTCAATACATGCTTTGGTAAATTTTAAGAGCGAAATGAACTGATCACGATCAATTTGTAATTTTCCAATAATCATTACATATTAATGTAATTCTTTAATATGAGGGAGATGGTTTCTGGCGACTATTAAGTCGTAACTAAAAAAAGTTTAAAACTAACGATACAGTCCTGGTTTTAATAAACATTAATAACGATCACAGAACTAAAAATATTAAAAGAAAACATCTGCTAATACTCATGTATACAAACAGAAAAAAAAAAAAAATCGCAAAAAATATACCTAATACTTTGTATTGCCTCCTTGGTTGCTCTAACTGCCTGTATACGCGTCCGTTCATACTGTCATTGAGGCTGCATATACCATATATAGCGTTATGCTTTCCCATTCTTTTTAAGAACCAAGCGAAATTCATTTAATGAAGCTGATACTGCTTGACGCCTCTAACCCTCTTGCCAAGCATTTCCCAAACAGTACAGATATAGTTCAGAATAATCCACCAAAACCGCTTTGTCATATTGAAAAATAACTTTAAAAAGAAATGATAATTGAAAAAAAATGCAAATTGTTGGTGGCAAGTTCATTTCGCTCTTAAAAATTAACCAAGGCGTAACTATTGACACGATCAAAAACAAAATATTCAGGAGACATGGTTTTCACCGTAAAATTGTATTTTAGGAAAATTTACACACGAAATTATTGCACAGGGTGTTTTAAAGTCAGGGTAAAACAAACAGCCTAAAATTAACCCTGCATAATATGCCAAATATAAAAACTCAGTTTATAAAAAACTGAGTTTACAGATTAAAGTTGGTATAATTATATACAGCTTGCTAAAAAAAATCACGAAATCTAGCTAAAAATAACACAGAAATATAACACTTTAATTGAAAAAAATGTCACCGTTGCGCTTTTTTTGCATCTGAGTGTACATTTACACCCTGTAGACAAAGAGGCAGGAAGAAAGCGAGATCGAACTGGTCTGTAATCCGAATTGAAAATGAATAAAAAATCCAAGTCGTAATTGTTTTTCAATTGTACTTAAGACGTGATCCAAATAAAATCGCCTTTGATTGACTTAAATACAATCCGACCGATAATTCGAGACAATGACATCACTGACTTAAATAGTGAGACGTAGGAAAAAATATGCTGGAGGCTCGGCCCCATATAGCACTTTTTTTGATGCATTGTTGTTTGTTAAATTGAAGGAAAATTGACCGGTTTTGAATTTTACGGGACATGCGATGGAACAATAAAAAAATTAAAGAAATGCTCCATATATTTTATTATCTTGTTTATATAATAAAAAAGCTATTTAGATTTAATAACAGCAATTATCCAATGTAAAACATAGCTATTAACGCATCGTTACGTATTACAGACACTAATTAGATATGCTGCTTTGTGGAGTGGTATGGTAACGCTCCCATTGTAAATGTTGAGATATCAGAGAATAGTCGTAAGTCGTAAAATAAGTTAGAATAAAGACTTAGGTTTTTAATAACACCATCAGAAGTGTGTGAGTAGTGTGATTTTTCTGTGATACATTTCCTCTGACAATCACTGGTACTACTAAGCACAATAAGACTGACAATAAGTCCTAATGCTACAGTGCAGCAAAGAAAAAATAGTTTCCAGAATCTAGCTGTTCCATGCGTTAATGAAGAATTTCGATATATTATACCCTTTGGACTTTGAGACAAACTGCTACGATGTACTTGTCTCTAATATTAAAAGAGGCATACAAAATTAAACTATAAAAAGTATTTGGAATATAATATGTAGTATTTAGAATAAATGATATGCTCTTAAATAAAATGTTTTAACTTACCGGGACACATTCGCATCTCATACAATACAGTATTCCTATTGGTTGTCCTAGATCTGGTATCCATTTGGAGCCTAACTCGCGAATTTCTTTTCCAAACACACACTCTGAAACAAAATTATCGATTAATATTCTGGGTTAAATTTTATAATGTTGAATATTTATGGTTGAACATATTAAATATATTGATTAATATAAATTTGATTAAATGTTTCCTATATAAATTTATCTCGATATTATACTGACTTGTTATTAAATCATTTGTAATGAGTTATTTATTCAGTAATCTATCTTAAACGCTAATATCTTCAAATAAAGTATTTTATATGTATCAAACGTTTAACTTAGTTAATATGTGTATATTTTTAATAATAACATTTTCGTTTGTCGAGCTAGTAGTCAGAAATGACATAATAATATATAACACAACACTGAAAATAGTAGAAGAATATACAGGGTGGTCCGAACTGTATTCCGGAAACTTCGGCAGCATATTCTGCAGATAAAAATAAGTAAAAATGTTCGTATAGGTGTATGTCCAAAAATGCTTAGTTTCGGAGATACAGGGTGTAGAAGTTTCATTTTTATTTCGATTTTTTTCAAATAATTTTTGCGGTAACGTCAATATTTGGATTAAAATTGGTGTCTGGGAGTTTTTTGACATGATACATTTGATTTTGATGTCAATATGACTCCTACTAGTAGAGGGCACCGCCTAGATGTTTTTTAACTGGCTTGAAAAGTAATAACTTTTCGTCCGTACCTGTATAAAACTATTGAGTAGAAAAATATACATTTACGACGCTTTTTACGTAAAAAAAGCCTGGGGGGCCTGGGGGCCTGTTGTTGAACCCAGGGGGGGCCTAGAGGGCTTTTGTTTTTTTAAAAAATGAAGAATAATTTTAAAAAACACATTTTTTGAATGAAACCTTTACATGAATTTACTCTATCAATAAATTTCATAGACTTGGTTATCAAAGCCGTGTTCTCGTAACATATTTTTTGAACACAACAAAATAATATTAACTAAACAAAACTAGAAAACCTCATTTTTATTACATCACAAGCAAATAAAAATTAATCCGTAGCCAAGAGTCATAATTCAAGATTACTCTGGGGGGTGCCCAGCAGTACCTGGGGGGGGCCCGGCACCACCGGGCACCCCCCTAATTACGCCAATGTTGAATAACCTGAAAATGATGATGATGAATAACATTTGCTACTTAAATCTAGCGAGAGTATTCTCAAATTTATTAGACTAGTTTACAAAAACATCGATCGATAATGTATCGATTTTCATGCTTTCCAAACTTCAAAACAGTTTTTTTCAATCGTATGGGCATGTATCACACTGGAAAATAGTTACTCCAATATTCCCCGTCTCTAGCATCCATATTTATCTCCCCGATGAAGCTATTTATTAAGTTGTCTATATGCGATTAGTATTTGATTTTGTAAATCTCTGTTTATTTTTCTGAAGTACTGTAGGTTTGTACTTTATCCTTAGTTAATTATATTGTAAAACAACATGAAAATGTATTAATTTCTGACATTGAATAGCGTTTTAATGCTAGAAACAGTCATCAAAAATGTATAAAGTTATAGAAATATGCTGTCCTTGTATAAAATTCAAGCCAATATTTTAAAAGCCATAACTCTCATTTCCATAATAAAAAATTATGGAAATGAGATCTGCATGTGTATCTGAAAGATACCACTCGTTCGCCTTTCGAAACAAAACTATGCGAATTGTATGCAACCAGACGCATAGTCTGCTGCAACGGCTTGGCTGCATGTTAGGAAAGGTCAGACCAAAATTAACATCTCTAAAGCGGTCTCTATTGTAGTGGTGCTATTATACTCCTACCAATTATAAAATTGTGTAGCGCTATGCGATGACTTATTTATAATTAAACGTTGCTCGCGTACGTACAAATTGCGGCTAGGAACTGGTGCTTTTAATGATAATGTTAGTTGACTCGACTCGTATGGTGCAAGATCATAGCAAATTACACTCAGATGCAAAAAAACGCAACGGAAAAAATTTTCGTCAACTTTAAAATGTTATATTTTTTTATTTTTAACCCTATTTCCTTGATTTTTTTTAGCAAACTGTATATAGATGAATCAACTTTAATTCGTAAAATCAGTTTATTATAATCTATAGTATTTGATCTCTTATACAGGGTTAATCGAAGAGTTGTTTTTTACACCCTGTGTTTTTTTCTGCTACAGGGGGATTCTCAAATTTTGTACTTTTTGAAGATGTTCGATAGTTTGTTTACTTCAGCAACTACACAAAAATGAATTATACATTTTAAAGGCACTTTTCTGTGTAGAATGCAGTGGCGTAGTCAAACTTTTTTCGAAAAAAATATTTTTTAGATATTAACTATACTTCTGTTTTTTTTTAAATAGAACCCCCTGTATATTTTTAAATTTCCTGATTCAGCTTGGCATGGGCTTCTCAAAAATATATAACACTCTATATTTATTTTCACTATTAACTACAACCACAAACTAACTTGGTAGTAGGCCGCGCCGAGTAACAAAGTTAACGGTTGTCATGGTGATCGGGACATAGCTTTGATGGATGCGTGATATTTCATTTCAACAGATTGAAGTGTGGGTATTTTAAATAATACAAAAATGAGTAAATTTGAAAATTTTGAGAAATATAATATGTTAGAATGTTATATTGAGTCTAACAAACACAAGAAAATGGCAGTGATTTATATTTTGAGCGGTATTTTGAGCGCGAGCAACCAAACCTAGCCATTTTTAAAAGGTCAGAAAATAGTTTAATTCTAGCTACCTAGGCCACCTGACATCACTCCCTTGGACTTCTTTTTCTGGAGCTTTCTGAAAAACGAAATTTATCGAAATGCAAATAGAACATTAGAAGAGTTACAAGATAGTTTTGTTGTGGCTTTGCAAAGTGTAACCAACATACACATTCGAAATGCTGTTAGCGGCGCGGCAGCGTGCAGAGAGACGGTGCCAACTTCGTCTAGATAATAATGGGCAGCAGTTTGAACATTTAATGTAGTCTTTGTGTTTTTATTTTTTATATTAACTGAGAATAGGCCCGATTGAAGTAACTTATTGAGTTTGTATTAAAATATGTTCTTTTTTTTCTGTCACACTTATTTTTTATTTGCTTCGTATTGTTCGAATTTATTTAATTTCTAATACATGGATTTATTTGAAAGTAGATATTCGCTTGTTTCCTTTAATACTCGGCATGGCCTACCAAGAGGAAAGTCGATATCTTTAAATAAATTGGAATTTTAAAGTTAATAGTGAAAATAAATATATATAGTGTTATATATTTTCGAGACGCCCATGCCAAACTGCATCAGGAAATTTAAAAATATACAGGGGGTTGTATTTAAAAAAAAACATAAGTATAGTTAATATCTAAAAAAATATTTTCTTCAAAAAAAGTCTGATTACGCCACTGCATTCTACACAGAAAAGTGCCTTTAGAATGTTTAATTCATTTTTGCGTATTTGTTGAAATAAACAAACTATCGAACATCTTCAAAAAGTACAAAATTTGAGAATCCCCCTGTAGCTTCGAAACCGATCAAGATAGCCACGATCTGTTTGCGCCATTGTGATTTTTTCAAAAAAAGAACCCGAGACTGCAGTATCAAAATTTGAATATTTCTCACGGTTTCCTGGATACCCTATAGAAACAACCAAAATGGTCCACCCTGTACATGAATGAAATAAAAACACTTATTATTAACTAAATATATAAAATCCACAAAAAATCAGTTTTAATATAGAGAAGTAAGTTTAAAGAGTAAGGTGAAATATTCATTCTTAATCTTACTTTTTTTTGGGGTGTGAATAAGTATAGGATATTTGGTAAATAATTCCATGCGATTGAAAAAATGACGTCAGAGATAGCTTGGAAATGAAGATCGCTGTCATTTTGCATGTACATTTTACGGGGCGTGTCATCGATCGTCATTTCAATAGCAACCATCGATTTTCATTTCAACTTATTAAGAAACTGAAATTTGATTTAACTGAACAACTATTATAAGAATTTTGATATTGACATTAGCTGTATGCTGACAAGTATGTACGACAAGTGTTTTTCAATTTTCAATCTTGAAAAAGGATCTTGATTTGGTAAATCGTACACAAGTAATTCATTCATGTGCTTGTTTATTGAAAGCGGAAGTTATAAACCTTAATAGCGCTTTTCAAATATGGGAACTATTAAGATAATTTTCCTTTTACGATTTTTCAAGTGTTGAGAGAACCCCTTTTATTGTTTTTTCCGTTATATAACTGGTCTAATAAAACGTATAACAATATTATTTATCTTACGTTCATTCGTGAAACGACCTCCTTATCGAAAATTTCTAAAAAGATTTAAATGTCATTAACTGAGACGTACTTAAGATAAGGACGCATATCGCGTTGAATGTTGTTATCTAATTCCAGGTATGTACCAAATTAGAACAAATTGTTTCAAATTATTTTTTTAAAACAATTTTTACGGCGTCGTGATACTGTCGAGCTCGTAAATAGAATTGTTGGTTTAAAACTTTAGAGTTCTTAATAGCTAAATAAATATTTATTTCAAATCGTCATTCACGTTCAAACTATACTTTAAAAAATATAAGCAATTTCTAAAATTCTTAATTTTTTTGAACTTATTATATATATTTTATTTTTTATTTTTATTTATATTTGGTCTGAGGCAATTTTAAATTATTTCTCTATTTTTTAATATTGTTCTCTTGACTTTTAACAAGTACTACAAATAACGATCAGCTAGCTTAGTGTGACGACGCCGACGTTTTCATTTGAATACTTTTAAGACCGCCATTATTTTAACTCTTAAAATAGATTAGATTAAATTCTTCAAGGTGGATATCGACCTTTTCGGATCTATTGTGGTCCTCTTCATCCTTAGGTTACATTTCCCAGTCCTATCCTTTTCAAAAAGTCTAGCAAATCGGTGTTTATTAACCACTGTACATCGTGTAGGCCTGTCCACTGTCTAACATTCCTCAGCCAAGACATTTTCTTCCTTCCGATACCCCTCCGGTCTTCGATCTTGCCTTCGATTAACAGATGCAAGAATTGATATTTGGGGTTTCGCATTATGTGCCCCAGGTATGCGTTTTTTTTCTTCTTAATCAATTCAAACATTTCGCGATGTTTGTTGACACGTCTCAGAACTTCCTCATTTGTTTAACCCTAGCCGTCCAAAGTTATCTTCAGAATTTTTGCGATATGACCATATCTCAGAAAGCCTCCTAGTTTTATTAATAAGCTGCTTTAATCATTTGTCCAATATTCCATACCATAAAGGAGCACCGACCACGAACGGCGTAACACTTTTGAATCTTAATCTGAGGTTAGGATTCAAAATCAAAGACGAACTGGAGTACTTTTCAGGGCTCAAAGAATGCCTGCCGAGCTTTTAGTTTTTCGATGCGGGGAATTTAATTTCCTTGTCTGATCAGCCAGTCTTTGGAGAGCCAAGGGGCCTTGTATTAAATGTTATAATGGAGTTTTTAAATCGCATCTGGATTGGCTGGATATTATTTTAAATTGGATTTTTCTTGATGTTTATGTTTAAACCCATTTGCTTTCTACTCTGTTCTCCTATCTTGTTGACCAGCATAGTGCGATTCTGTAAACTTATATTTCCTGTCCTAGTGACTCATCAATCGTTATACAAAATAGCATAGGCTAGGCAAGAATTTCTTGTTGCAGACTTACAGGGAATCCCACTGCAGTTATTGTGTAGATCGTGTATATTATCTGCAATCCAGATCGGTATCCGTCAGCGTAGCGGATGTTATTAATCCACACTCCGTTAACTTTTGACTCCCATTTCCACGACCTCTATAGAGCCTCTTGGAAGAAATAGCCTCTGAGAGTACAAATTGAATGGGAGTGGAGACAGCCTTACAACCCTGTCGCACCCCTTCTAACTTGTAGCTGGGATTGAGACATGGTGTTGACCAATTTTTATTTGTGCTGTTTGGTTCCAGTGCAAGTTTTCGATGCATTGTTAGCATAAGGATTAGTCTCCCATTAATTTGTGTGGTTACTTATGTGATTTGTTCTATCATTATCGGTTCATGAGCTACAGCCAACGACCTCTTTTATTGGATAACCCTGTATATTGTACATATATACTATATTGCTTACCCGTTTCTTTAAGTGCATCCTGCTTGTTAGTTAAAGCTCAATTTTGTTTTATATAACTGGTGCATTATACTTGATATAAATAAACATTATACTGACCAAACACAAAAGGACATTATTTCCAACATCAGAATTTTTTTACCTAAAAGAAACTGTCAAAGGCTGCTGGACCACTTTTTTCTTACCGCGTTACATACTTAAGAAATAAAACATTATAAAACACAGGTAGAAATGGTTAACAATAAAGGATAACAATTTTTCTCGTCGTCTGTTACCGTTTTTTAGCTTCACGGTGGGCTGCAAGGCGGCTATGGCTCAGACAGTTGGCATATGAAACTGGTTTCGTTTTTCAGAATGTAAAGTATAACTAGTGCGCTTTGATACCCTCTTTTAACTTAATCTGGCGCGATGCGAATCTAAGGACATAAAGATACTTGAAGTCAGCAAAATCAGCCAGCATGGTCGTACACTTATGATTTTGAAAATAATCTGGTAGCGAAAACAACTTATTGCTTACATGGGTTTTCTTTAAGTACATCATAGCTTATTGAAGTTAAAGCTGTTTTGTTTTATATAACTGGTGGCGCTTAAACCAATGAATATAGAAATCATACTGCATTATACTTCATATAATAAGCATTACGAGTATAATACTGATAGATAGAGGATACTGAAACTTTGAAACATTATTTTCAACATCAAATTTTTACAAGCCTAAAAGGAAACTGTCATTATCGCTGCTGGACCACTTTTTTTTCACTTACCAAAGTCACATACTTAAGAAATAAAACATTATAAAAACACGGGTAAGAAATGGTTAACGCAAAATAAGGACCAACAATTTTCTCGTCGTCTGTTACCGTTTTTTAGCTTCACGATTGGGCTATAATACGACTATACGGCTGCGGACAATTCCTGGCATATGAAAACTGGTTTCGTTTTTCAAGAATGTAAGGTATAACTTAGTGCATACGATATATATTTTAACCAATCTGGCAAGAATGTAAGTATAACTAGTGCATACGATATATATTTTAACTTAATCTGGCGCGATGCGAATCTAAGGACATAAAGATACCCGAAGTCGCTCTTAAATCAGCCAGCATGGTCGGCCACTTATGATTTTTGAAAATAATCTGAAATGGCAGAAAACAGCAACGATCTTAAGGAGATGACTAACATAATTATTTTATCCTTATCAATAGCAACAGCAAAATACACTTGATTTCGTTCAAAGCTGTTTCAATGTCTCATTAAAAATAAACTGTAATTTCAAACTTCCATTGTCTATTTTATGACATAATATACAAGTATGACGTTTTAGATAGTCATACCACTCTCGGTTATGAATTAATTATATAGATCATACCAAAATAAACTTTTAGTTACCTGATTAGGCTTGACCGGCACAGCGTTGCCCACTTTTACATATTTTCTTCTAATCAAAATGTTTTAAGAAACAAAAATAAATTAATTATCAATATATAAACAGTTATTATTCACATTAACAAAACTCACCTCCTTAACAGCACTTAAGGTACATAAAGAGCCATTACTACCGCTTTCCTGTTCAAAATATTCTAATAAGGTTGCGAGGAGTTTTTTGCAACGGCTATTAGGCTATCTTGTACACTTCGCACTAAAAGAGGTTCTAAAAAGAACAATGTTCGGCTGCAAGGTCTGCTAGTAAAGGATTTTAAGCTTAAAGTATCACAACACAATTCATTTAAACCAAAAACTCGTAATACAAATCTAAAGTTTCAAAACGAATGATAATGTCAGGATATAAATAAATAAATGTCACACCTAAATCCCCAGCGGGAAATTTAAATTCCAGTTAGTCAGCCTGACGCCGAATATGTCCATGGTTGGCAACAATGAATTTAAAAATCGCGCCCTCGATTACGTAACTAAAAGTTTAATTGGAATCGATTATAGCGAAAAATCTTCAACTAGAAATTATATTTGAATAGACGCATAGACAACAAACCTCATATTCATTATTTGAGAGTTAAAATGAGATGAAATTAAGATTTTGAGTAAATTTATATTCTACATAAGATATAAGATTAGTATATTAGATATATATTTATATGTCTCTCTTTTTATACTATATAAAAATATACGTTAATTCTGTAACTAAATAGGTCAACATCAATGTTTGTCCGTGAGAAAATATTTGAATTAAGAGTAACTCTGGTTTGTTTTATTTTACTGCAAGGTTACATAAACCTATTAACCTAATATAGTGAACAACAACAATAAAAAATATTAAAGCTAAAATTTTATAATTGTATTGCAAATATTAATGATAACAAAAGAATATACAAGTTGATGTGAAGCATATTATATGACTACGTTTTGAAAATGGGACATAAGGTACCTATATACAATAAAGAGCTGCAGAACAGTACTAACGAACCCCACAATAACCATGCATTCGTTGGATTTTGTTGTTAAGTCTTCCAAATACAGAAGTAGTCAGCTCGCTAAAAACGGCAAAGTAATCTGAAGAATTTTGCTCGATGCGGTCTTTTTGTTTAATATCAAAAGCGAGAAAAGGTCTTCCATGTGATGTTTGTCCTTGTTTCTGCCACGCAATGAATATGGACTTTTTGATTGATTGAAATTTATAATCCTTAAGCTCTATAGTTGAAGCCGCTAAAGTTTTTGTAGTTTCCATATTTAACATCGTAAAAAACATTTATATTACAGTAAGTATATGTGATATTAACTTTGAATTATTTATTTTTAAACTGTCCTGAATTTATAATTATTTATATTGTATTATTATTTATACGACAGCTGAGTGATATAAAGATTTTCGTTTATTTTTTGCATAATTACCAACTATACAGGTGAGTCTTAAATAAGTGCAAATATTTTTAGGGGTAGTATATTTCGACCCGAGAAACACGATTATGAGGTTTTTTGCCAAATAATTTTTTTTTTAAATTTGAATTTTTTGAAAACACTTTTATATTTTTTTTTAGTTTTAAGTTAAATAACATAATTTCTTGATAATATGACAACATAGATTGTAGATTAAATTTACGAGAATGAAAACCCAGAAAAGATCCAGTACTTCTCAAAATTTAAGCAAAAAATCATTTTTTGAACTTTTCAAAGTAAAATAACTCGGTTATTTTGACTTATTTGAAAACGGCAAAGAGAAATATGTTTCTTTTATCGAGATTCAGCCCTGAAAATGTTTACAATCTATTTAAGACAACAAATGACTTTTATTAAATTGACTAAATAAAAAACTGTTGTCGCTTCTCTTTAATATAAAAATAAAACAAATCTAATCAATGTTATGAATGGGAGAATATTATTGTTACGATTATGTATTAATTATAATGTTATACATGGTCTCCAGAAATAAGTGTGCAAGATTTTAACTGGCTAGTATAGTTCAACCCCAAAAACAGGCCTATGTTTTTTTTTCTTTCGCGAATTTTTTTTTTGAAATTCGGAATTTTTTGAAAATGTTTGATTTTTTTTAGTTTTTAGCTAAAAAACATACTTTGATGTTAACATGGCAACACAGATAGTACATTAAATTTACAAGAAAGAAACAAAAAGATCCAGTGGGTCTCAAATAACAAAAGAAGTAAAAACTTGGCTTGAAAAATTTTCAGTAAAATGACTCCGTTATTTTGGACTTATGTGAAAAACGGTAAAGAGAAATATGTTTGTTTTTATCGAGATCTACCACCCCTTTAAAATACTTATTTCTGGACACCCTGATAATAATACTTTCGATGCTGATTCTTGGTCAGAATAGTCAGTCCTTTCTGTAAATTCAGTCAAGCTAACACAAAAGTCAAGCAAAACACGTTTCAGTTCATGTTAGTCAAGCTAAACACACTTCTTTTGCTGAGGTCTGATGTCCTGTATTATATGGGCTCTTTGTATATTCGGTACCCATTTTTATGTTACGATTATGAAACACAATATTATCATAGCAGTGGTTACCTTTAGTTGATTTGTTTACATCAGAAGTGGACTGGTCTCGTTAAAAGTACCACAAAGCTTTATTAGTACATATTTGTTATTTTATGTGCTGGGAAATATACATAATATTAGGAAAGTGGTAACCCTGTAGTTTCAAAAATGGAAAGGGACAATTTGTCTGGTGGGAAATTCTTGGAAAATTGGTCTGTTGTCTGAACTACTTCAAAAATGGCGCAGACTACTATAAAAGTATAAAGAAATTTAAGTTAATTTTATTTATATTGAGTAAAAATGATAATGCGACTCATAAAGATTTTTTTAAATCCAGATCAATTTATTTCTGCACCGCATCATTAGAATAGAATTATTTATGAATAATATACATTATTTTACTGATCATAAATCCTGTCGAACTTTCGAAATAGGCAATTAAACTTAAATATATCAAAATTTTAAACAGACGACTCTGTTGCTTCGAAAACATCCATGTACGATTTATCGATGTTTCATTTTACGTTGTTTCCATCCCTAATCTAAATCAATCAGAAATATTTTTAACCATACTGTATTTATATTTTTAATTTGGTACTTAACTTTTGGATAAGGCTTTCGTAAAATCAGCTGTTACTGTCACTGCTAAAAACTTCAAGGATAAAAAACATCAACGAGTGGAAGAGATACTTTTCAGACAAAACACTCCTACGCTTTATTATATTTCGTTATTTACTCGAAGACTCACTTTATGTCGCAAAAGTTGCGGTTTTCTTACCAAATGGCAAACGGTGGGCGAACGATGAATGGCGTAGCTGTGCAACGACGATTTTTACGAAGATGCAAAAGCAAACATTAATAATTAATGTACGTATGAGTCTCGGAGAGTGGTAGCTCGGAGCTAACCGATCATAAATAACACTATTATCATACGATTAACTCGATAATTAAGCCTGTTTAATCTTAATTTAATTCGGATTCGCCGTTCGGCGCCAGTTGTAAAAGTGTATTTATATGCGGACGGTTCCGAACTCGTCCTGAGTTCTCGGTAAATAGTAACACCGTACAAAAAGCACTGATATATCTAAGTGTTACTAAAATTTGTTTTCTGTGTCTTTGTTATCAATTAATATTGAGTTTGACACAGTAAATTATATTTTTAATTTGGTTTACTAAAGATTCGTGTATCATAGCTTATTTTATATTACAATTGGCATATTTTTATTCAAATATAATTATTATAAAACCGCCTCTACACTATTCCCGAAATGGTTTACGAAATATTTCTGGAAATATTTCGTGAAACATTTCGCAAAACATTTCTGGAAATATTTTCAGAAGTAAATTCAAATATAAGACCGTTCTCGGCGCGTCTCGATCTATTTCAGAAAACGTGGGAACTAATTTTTATAACACGGGCTTATATTTATCGTAATATTTTGTGAAATAGCACAAAGCAATCAAGATCAAACGTTGTGGTGGCTTCAGAAAAATAAGTAAATGTGGAGTATGAATAGATATAATTAATTTGTAATGGAGTGTAATGTAATACCACTATATTAAATTGATATGAAAAATCAAAAACAGTGCATTTAGAGAACAGTTACCGATGGTAGATTAAATTGGCTATTCCTCTATGTTATTCTATCTAACGTTACTAATTACAATATAGTAAAAAAATATATTTCCAAAACTTAAAATCGTAAAATTGCAGGGCAATACGCAGTGACCAACAACTGTTCTGGCGGTCCGCCTTTTATAGGTTATAATCCATGGTGTTAAACTCTTTAAAAAATCGTCTAATTACTTCTTATTTTTGAATGGATTTACGAGTACCTATATCAAACCAGGTTATTATTATATGTAAAAGTATCTTTTATTTGCATCGGGTCAATCAATAATTTTCCCAATCAGCTCGATACATTGATGATGTTGCCTCTATTACTCATCAAGCAATACTACTAGTATATTAATCAATTAAGGCTGAGTAAATAAACATAACATGTACAATTTTATATACTAATAATTATAATAAAATTAAATAAAATAAACATATTGTAATTATATTCCTGCAGATTAGGTGAAAAATTTTGTTCTTAAATATGTACTCTACATATTACAAACGCGTGTTCAAATACTAATCCTGTGAAATATATATATTTGAAAACGTCTAGGTTTACTTATTTCACTGAAATTTACGAAAAAAAGTCCTTTGCTTCGGGTACCGATACCGCCACGTTTTGGAAATAGCTCAAAACGAA
>NW_022146032.1:581941-592245 GCF_002938485.1 Sitophilus oryzae
AGTTAATGTATTATGAGCTTTTGTCTGTTAATCAGTTAATGTCTATACATATAAATATTGATAAAAACTTCTTACGATTGGTTACATTTTATTATATTTTTTTTTATTTTATTTCTTTTCCTTTAGTCTTTAAAGTTTCAAAATCATTTATCTCAAAAACTGCAGCACGACTTAGATCGTTTTTTCCAGTCTTCATATATTTTATATGAATTTTTTTACGAAATACATTCAAATCTGCATTTATTTATTTGTAGGAACACAAACAGAGATTGCATTTCAATAACTAAAGGTCACATGTTGTTTTTGTTGACTGATTTATAGATGTGTACACATATTTGCAAAATGCGACTCGGGTAGTATTTTTACATCACTTCATAGAAATTCCAGTTTTAAAAACGTTAGTTGGCGTTAAAATTAAAACAAATACGCAAAGGATTATAAAACGGCTTATAAACAAAGCAATATTGCGAATGTTACGATTTCGTCCAAAACACGATTCATTAGAATTCAGCGAATTTGCATATCTCTACTTGAAGAAAAAATAAGGGAATACATTTATTGAATGTTAATAGCTTGTCTTTAAGGTGTTCCGCAATATAGAATATTAAATTGTGACGAAGCTTTAACAGCATTGGCGTATCCAGCCATCCAGAATTGGGTACATCGATAAACAAATTCGATAAAATGTTCAAAATTTTTGCAGTAAACCCCCGAAAAATTATACCGATATTTAACTTATATTATTCTGTAATAAGTATATTATTGAATTAAATCACAATAGATAAGCTTCGAAAAAAAGGCGGTAAAATCCTGTAGTTGATATTTATCTCCGCCAATGTCGTGTAGGTGTTGCAGCAGACTAGAAGAGTTCAAGAGCGGTAAAAATTTAAGCCATTGTTAAAGGAAAAAAAAACGGCAATTTTGAACTCTAAGAGACAACTTTTTGTGTGTCATACTTATTTTAAACACCTGTGTGATTATGCGGAGGTGTGAATAAATTTGTGTTGGTTGATTTCAGACGATCATATTATAGTCCAGTTCATTTGGTAATAATATATAATAATAAGTAGGTGTAGAAAACATTTTCTTCATTGTTTTTTTATGAAATGTAATTACACTCACAATCGGAATCGGAGTCTGATAAATGTTACTAAAGAGTCTTATTTACTAAGTAATATGGTCAAGTTGGCGACTCAAAACTCCAGTAATAATTTCCGAGTTCTGAAAAATGTTGGTTTTCTTAAGCATATATTTTGGTATAAAAGAAGCCAATCAAACTAATACGAGAAGAATTTCATAAAATTACTTTGACTCGTTTAGCCTACGTTTTGTATGAACTCAGATATATTTAGACAAATAATCTCAGTCAAAATTTATTACATTGATTTTCACTTATTCAACCATTTCCAATTGTATGTGTAGCCTCCCTCACATATATTAGATACTCTTCTTTGTAGTTGGGTTCATGGTTGTCTATTGTCAGCTGAATGGACCAAGTTATCCCCTGCTAACTTCGTAATATCAGTCGCCCATCTCAGGTTTGGTCTTTTCTAGGTCTCTTAAGTTCCTCGTGGGGCATCTGTTAATTTTTGTGATCCCTTGTTGTCCTTCCTTCTTGCTAGGTGTCCTACCATTGCCACTAGAGGGATTTGAATTCTTGGATGAACGTCTATTACAGGGTCTTTTGTCGTATCACTCTATTCTTTTACACCGGTCTTTTTTGGTTATCCACAGCATATTTCGTTCAATTCAACGTTGGTGCGAGCCTGCAGTTTGCCTTTAAGTGTCCAAGTTTCGCAAGAATAGGTCTTGACTGGTGTTACACATTGATCGAATGTTTTCTATCATAAGATCAAATGGCATTCTTGGTTTGAATATGATTGAGTTTTAATATCATAAGTATCCCTGCTATGCTTATATAATCTCTACCAATTATGTCCGGTGTTTATGTTATTATTAAAATGTCTTTATCTGTTACTAGTTCGTTGTACATTAATTATCTTTGCTAATTTATTTTGAGACCTACTTTAATGCTGGCTGTATTTAGTTACGTTAATTTGTGCTGTAGTCGCTTCAGACTGTTTGGCAGACTTAGGGACTATGTCATCACGAATCTTTAAATCGTTAAGGAGAGGTGGTATATTATATTGCATAATATTACTTTTATTGCGTGTTCATTAAAAAATTTAAATGTCGTAAATATTGTATTTTTCGGGATTATTAAATCCCTGGACTATGAAACCGTGGGACAGAATATAAGGCGGAAGAGGATGTGAACGTTTTTTTAAGAATGTTTTTTTTTTTTTTTTTTTTTTTTTGTTTATTTATTTAAAAGCTGTTGCCTTTTAATGGCGAGGCTGTTGCAAAATTACGTTATGGTTTCTATTGGTTTTCAAGTATCTTTTTTTGCTATTTCTTTTTATACTTTTTCTGTTTTTTTTAACTTCTTTTTAATGTCCGCCGTGCTATACCTACAATTCTTGATTTGTTCCGAATATACATATTATTTCCTACGCCAAGAATTATTTATTTTAATTTTTTTTAGTTCTGGAAAGTAAATGAAAAATGTATCTCAACAAAAACTAGTATTTAATAGATGATACATTACTTAAAATATTCAAACATAATAATGGACATGCAAATTTATGGGCACCTGGTTAAAAAAATACGCATTTATAGGTAAGTATTTCCTAAAACTATTTGTTTTTCACAATATTATTAATGGTTTAAAACTTTTCTCAAACAAGTTGTTTATTCTTCTCCTCTTTCTTCAATTTGTTTGACTTTCAGTTGTCCGTCAGTGGATATTTTTCTAGATTGCTTTGCTGTATATTTACATCATTTACGTTTAAGCCTTCTGTTTGGACAGATATAAAAATATACAGGGTCAATCTTAAATCAGTGCAAATATTTTTAGGGGTAGTATATTTTGCTCCCAGAAACACGTCTATGAAAATTTGGTATTTTTTGAAACAAATTTTGGATTTTTTGAAATTTTTACTTAAAAAACATAATATCTTCATAATATAGGAATATATGGTAATCGCAAAACAATTTCCAATGCACGTCATCAATCATATCGAAATTAACACTAAAGCCTATAAATCTTAGTAAAAGAAATTTTGGCAAAAATGTTTAAATGTTATTAAGAAATATACCGAGCAGCTCTTTATTTTACTTTATAGAGCAAATGATTGTAACAGATATTGTATTTAGATTAAAGCTACAAAATTTAGTTTAAAGCGATTTTTACTATCGCCATGTTGGTCACATTGCGCCTGTTTATTATTTGACAATTATCATGTCAGTCATTATTTTGTTTAATATCGTGTCGTTGTAAGCACAAACAGTTCTTTTAAGATCTAAATTTTCGAATTTTCTATTGCATTTCTTGAAATTGTGTGTTGAAAATATGCCGAAGCATTTAAGCAGTCAAAGCAAAGCTTGTAGCTTTCCTGATAAACTATTTGACTGCAGTCAGAGAAGTAAGTTTGATTGGTAAGCACATTATACGATTTTCAAAGTTATTTCTACTTATTTCGATTTGTAGCGAGTATCTTCATCTTCTGACTTAAATTTAAATATTTCTATTATGGGTTGTAGTTAGTGACTACTTTTAATAAATACATTAATTATTACTAAAATATTAATTATTAAATTAAAAATAAAACGTAAAAATCATTAAAAAATTATATAATAAATATATTGTTTCCCAATTTTACATTAAGGTTCATCTCATAAATCAATCACAATCTGGCAGCGCTGTCGCCATCGCTTGTCACTCACAGTTGATCACGTGCATCGGAAATTGTTTTGCGATTACTTTAGGTGATAGATCAAATTTACAAGAAAGAAAATCCAGAAAAGAAAATATCTCGGTTATTTTGGACTTTTGTACTGGAGAAAATATATGTTTCTTTTATCGAGATCTACCAGCCCTGAAAATATTTGTAGTTATTTAAGACTCACCCCACCCATATTATGAAATATTCAATAACGTGTATATCAAAAAACGGACGTTTTACTTGAACTAAGACGAAAGACAGTCTAGATAACTGCCTTCCTTTCTGTAGACGGTCCTTAAACAAAACGTAACGTAAAACGCTATGTCTAGACCGGGCTTAAGGCAAAAATCGAAATATAAAATAATTGCGGTATTGCGTTTTTCATTTCCGACCGTATCTGGCAATGGCAATCACGCCCAAGACCGATAGACGGACCAACCGACCATATGCCTCGGATAATTTAGCAAGCCGAGTGTGGGTCCATAAAAAGTCATAAAGTACGCGAGAGATACAAAAATGGACAAAAGTTAAATCGGCCATTACGAAACAGCGCGGCAGATCGAGGAGGCGCAGGCGACGCGACGAAGGCGAAACTGATATCGCTACATAACGAAAATCATGTCCTCAAAATAAAGCCGAAATCATTTTAACGGTGATATAATACCCAGTCCGTCATTACAAATTGTACAGAGTGTCCCATTTTGATTACAAATTATGGTTTCCTCGCTGACGATGTTGTTTTATATTTTGTATATAGAAACATAGTAGGCGCCTGTCAACATATATCAAATGTCTAAATTAAATGCCATCTTTAGTTAGCTTAACGCCAAAATTTTAGACCGCTTCGTTTAAAGCTGTACCTAAACTGAATTTCTGAAGTTGATTCAGTCGAAAAATATAACTAAGCCAAAAATATTTTCACGCAATACTTTTTTACAATTTGCGAAGACAGTTTTGTCTCAACAAGATTGTATCTCCGAGTTGGTTTCCGTTTTCGGTAATGAGACAACATATTAGTCGATAATTTTTCGTTGGTATGGATATTTTAAATGTGGATGGATTACTTTAACCACGATCCAAGAACAAGTCCATCAACAACGGCAGTTACCCAGGAAAACGTCGATGCGGTACGTAAGCTGATCCAAACAAATCGGCATGGGGAGCACATCATTGGGCATTTCAAAGACCTCATTTTAAAAAATGTTAAATGAAGAATTATCTGTAAAAAGTAAGTTTCTCATTGCATACTGCATCTGTTGACAGAAGAACAGCTAGCAATTAGAATCAATTACTGTTAAAAAACTCTACACCGGTTTAACGCTGAAAAATAAAAAAATATAAAATATACAGTATTGTCAGAGGTGATGAATCCTGGATTTACTCTTATGAACCCAAAAATACACGCCAATCAGCTATATGGGTGTTCCAAGATGAACTAAAACCAATGAAAGTTATCCGTTCTCGAAGTGTTTTCAAGAAGATGGTAGCGATATTTGTCTCAAAAGCGGGTCATGTAACAACAATTCCTCTTCAAGATCAAAGAACTGTTACTGCTGATCGGTACATCTATTTGTTTACAGGGAGTAATTGCTAAGTTTCGAAAAACTAACCCTCAACCTCAACAACGAATGATCCTCCACCAAGATAATGCAAGTTCTCACACAGATTGAAAAACAATTGAGTCTTTAAAGCAAGAAAACATCGAATTGTTGGATCATCCTCCATACAGTGCCGACCGAAGTCCTAACGACTTTTTTGCCGTTCCAAAAATTAAAAATGGCTGCTGGTCAAAGGTTCCCAGAAGATGCAGCCCGCAACTTCAAAACCGCAATTTTGAAGGTAACAAGTGAATGAAATAACTGTTTTCAGAATTGGTTCCGACGAATTCAAAAATTCATTTCTCTTAATGGTGAATATTTATCATAACTGCGTTTCAAAGTTATCCACTGTTTTTTTTTCTATCTCTATGCTCAAAATATAAAAGAAAAAGCTTGTATTGTAAAGAAAAAGCTATATATGTAAAGGTAAAATCTTGCGGTTTTCACAAACCGGACGCGGGTTCTCACCCGAGCCCCGTAGCTACCATGTTGGTGTAAGTCCAAAATTTACGAAAACGTGTTAGAGGTTAGAGTTAATATTGTTTGTAAAGGGGTCCTCTAAGTCCTAGATCAAATTTAAGTCACTGAGAGCAGCACAAAGTGATGTAAGCCCATATACCCACGCAGTAAACAAACATAACTTTAAAAGCCACTGCACAGTGCACAATCAAGTCAGTGTAGTTTTGGTTTGGTTTGGTTTGGTTTTGTGAAGACGGTGTTTAAAGTGTTTACCATTAACGATATTTTGTACATAAAAATATCGTTAAAGGTCAGTCTCTGAAACAGTCTAACTGATTCAGTGTTATGTATTAAAAGACAGAAAACAGAGCTTAAATTCAAACGTTTCACACACTGTTCACAGTTGAATACATTCAGTTGGTCTAAACGTCTTTCATTGATCTTATAAACATAAAATATCTTCAAAATTACGAGTTGTTCCAGAAAGATGTTTACATATAGCATGAGTTACGAAATATTCTAATGTATCAAAATTGACGATGAATGAAGAATTTCAGAAATGAATGGGCTACTAGTAAAACTATATTGAAACAATCAGTTTTTAAAGCAAATTCTGTCAATATTTCCTCAAAACTTGGCAAACTGAACAAAAAAAAACGTTCTCACACAGTTTGTATTCATTTTAGAAATAAGTCGTGATAAGCCTCCAAACGAATTTAGACAACATTCAACAAATATAGACGTTCAGTCTAGCGTTTAGTATTAGAATTTAAGTGTCGTATTCTGGAAATTATATTTTTCCACACTTATACAAAGTTTTGGACTTCATGAGTGACAATAGGTTTTCGATTATGTTCTTTTTACAGGTGATATACCCACGAATCAGCCGTTAATATGTAGTTTGATACAACATAACGTCAGTCAATTATAAATTGAATCACATAACGAGCAGAAAAACACTCGTAATACATTGGCTATTATAGTCCGTGAGCTCACGTATGGCGAAAATAGGTTTCGCAAAATAATAATTCGCACCTGGGAGACATCAAACGCTCAGACTATTTTAGCGTCAATACCATTTAAATCGACTGTTGTTACTAGGTGAGCGGTTTAAATTTAAATGTCACATATTACGTGAAAGCTGAAATAAACATCTATTACTGATTTCATTTAGTGAGGTACAAGATGGTTCCTGTATGGACAGGGTGGACTAGTACAGATAGAACTTAAAAGACCGGTAAATGTAAAAAATCCAAACTATAAAATAAGCATTATTATATTTTTATATGGTAATATCTCTCTCTCTCTCTCTCCAATCGTTCCTCATAGCTGCGGGTCGTAACTTTTATGAAAATACTTTTTGTTTTATAAAAGCTTTCCAGGCTAATCTCTTCGTCTTCAGCTTGAAGGATAACTGAGTGTAGGGGTAGACGCGTTAAGTGATCCATCTTGTTGAGGACCGACCTATAAATCTTTTTCCTTGGACATCACCAGTTATAATAATTTTTTCCATGTTGGCAGATCTTGTGCTTATGTTGAGCTCATTAATTATTGATAGATTAGTTCTTCTAGCTGTCCAAGGTATTCTCACCATACGTCTGTAGCACCACATTTCAAAGCTGTTTATCATGCGCCTTTCCGATGCTTTGATGGTTCAGGATTCCACTCGATAAAGAAATATTGAGAAGACAATTGTATGCAGCAAATTCTTTTTTGTGTAGGTTGTTATCACTCTGCTCTACCGTATTCTTGTAAGACGCGTTATGGTAGTTGTTGCTAACTGTATTCTCCGTCTAATTTCTATTTTACAATTGCCTTCGTCATTTATGTTTAATCCTAGATAAACAAAATCATGAACCACTCCGATACCATTAAGCTGGAAAGATCTTTGTAGGGTTTTTCCTCTGTCCACGAACATTAATTTCGTTTTCTGGCGGTTGATAGTTAGTTCCATGTCAGCACTTTCATTTTCCACTCGCAACAGTAGAATCGCCATTTCTTCTTGACTGGTCGTAATCAATTTTGTGTTATTTGCAAACCGCAAGTTACACCTTGACCCCTATCGGACGCCTTTATATGTGTTTGAAAGTGTTCAGACATGTGTTCATCCGCTTTTAACATTGCTGTGTTATTAGTATCTAAGCTCTCGATGAATATTATTTGTATCTAAGCTCTAAGAATATATTAGTATCTAAGCTCTACAAGATGTTGTGGTACCCACATTTCTCTTAAAATCCTCCAGAGCTTTATCCAGTTGACGCAATCAAATGCATTGTTGTAGTCAACAAAGAAAATGACAGCTGGTACATTAAAGTATCTGCACTTTTCTATCAGTTGTCGCACATTTATTTTATTGTTCACGGGTCTCTGCCTTTGACCAATCCTGCTTCTTGTTTAGGTATTTGGGAGTCGAGGTTATATTTCAAACGCTCATTTGTTAACTATATGGTTTAACTATATGGTAATACTAAGAATTAAAAAGAAATAAGATAACTTAGCTCATCAGTTATTTCAGCTCCTTTCCTCAGTCTTTCTTGGACTTCATTTATTTAGGTTACTTTTTTGCATTTAAATTCTAATTTCCTGTTGGTGGTAAATAGGCTTCACTATTAAAAAGCCGATAATGACAAGTCAAATAATCAGTATCAATTTAGATTTAAAGCAGAATCTAATTTCCTTTTAGCAAAAAGCGTCTCAACCTCGATCATGCCTCTTCGACGCATCTCTCATACATAAACCATTAAAACAAACAGGTTGTTTTCAGAGAGCTATCGATAAAGAAATTCTCAACAAAAAAAAACGAACGTAAAAGTAATACGACAAATTACCGGAGCGATTGAAAACCGGAGAAGACAATTCATAATTATTCGATATAGAAGGTGCAAACGGTCATTTTTATCGCCTGCTAGGTAACAAATTCGCTGGAAATTAACGTTTACGCACGCGAAGCTATCGAAAAAAGTGCATAAAATAACATGCGATCGAGGAATGCATAATAAGGATTTATATTGGCACTTGCTAATTTTAATCCGCATAGAGCAGATAAAATCTTGGTATCGATACCGAAGGGTGAATATCGATAACCGTGATTTAGTAGTTTACTTACAATTTGGAGAAGGTTTTAAATGTATATATTTTAACGCAATTCTATTGCATTACATAAAGCATTTTTATGCACTAATACAAAAACACGAGGAAAAAACGGAACATTTTTTCCTCGAATTTATATTGTTGTATTTCTTTTATTATTTTCTTATTGTTGTATATTATTTATTATTTTCTTTATTATGTATATTCTTAATTTATTATTGTTGTATTTCTTTTATTCTATATTCATAATTTTTTAGCAACCTGTATTTAAATATATCAGGTTTAATTCGTAAACTCGTTCTTTATAAACTTTAGTAGTTGACTTATTATACAGGGTTAATCTAGAAGTGTTGTTTTTTACGTTAACTTTAACAGACCCTGTGCAATAATTTCGTAAGCATTTTTCTCTAAAACATTATTTTTCGGGCAGAACTATGTCTCCTGAGCATTTTGTTTTTTGGTTCATGTCAACAAATGCCTTCATTTTTAAGAAGGAAATGAACTTGCCACCAACAATTTGCAATTTTTTCTATCATTAGTTCTTGATGTTATTTTTCAATATGAACAGGAAGGACTGATTAAGTAACAACAGAATGAAGTGGCCAGTGTGTTCGCTAGATCTGAACCCCAAAGAATACTTTTGGGACATACTTGAGTAGGTCGCGAAATGGAGCACCAGCCACAATAAATGAACTTCGCTAAGTTTTGAAAAATGGAAAAACCTATAAAATAGGGAAAATACAACACAATATAATATTTGCTGCCTCATTAACCCTGTATCAATTATATTAAAATTTTATAAAATATGGAATTAAAAGATTTTTAATTACTGTGTGATTTTTAGGGATTATTTATTTTGGTGTTTAAATATGGTTTATTTTGTTTTTTTTATTTGGTATTTAAATATGGTTTATTTTAATAAACGATAAAGATAAAACAAAATAGCAAACCCCATAAAAAGTTTTTTATCCCGCCACAACGGTATAGACCGTAGAAGGAAGAATAAAGTGTACACATTAATGCTATTATTAGACTTTTAATGTATGATAACTTTTAAACTATAATTTTAAATAAATAATTGAGGGAAGTTTTTACCGGAAGTACTATATAATAAAAATCTTAAAAATTAATATATATTCGATACCAATTAAACTTTTGGTTACGTAATCTAGCGCGCGATTTTTAAATTCATTGTTGCCAACTATAGGCTTATTCTGCGTCGGGCTGACTAATTGGAATTTAAATTTCTCGCTGGGGATTCAGGTGGTAGCTCTGCTGTAAAAAATGTCAACTTGCCACACTTATTTATTTCCTGATATTGTCATTCGTTTTGATCCTTTAGTTTTGTATTGCGAGTTTTTGATTTAAATGA
>NW_022146033.1:0-4648 GCF_002938485.1 Sitophilus oryzae
AAAATCTATATGGGGATTTTTTTAGGGAGTAAAATTTTTTGGGGATATTTTTAGGGATAAAATTTCAATGGAATTTTACCGCTACCAAAGAGGAGATAAGACCGCTACTGCTATTTTTGAAAATTAATAGGGAAGTATCAATAAAACAAAATAATTTATTTATTTTAATCACCGAATCTTAGAGTACAGTTGTGGGGAATTTAGTTGTTTGGATTTAAGAAGGTTTGATATTGCTTTAATGGAAAGTTTCGAACAGTTGGCTACATTGCTGTGATCAGACGTTTCAAGGTCAACCACTTAAAACACAACAAATTGTTTATTTATTATTATTTATATTTTAGGGTTTTTTCGGAATATTTTTTTAGGTTTTTAGGGATATTTTGGGGATTTTTGATGCGAGTGTTTAGATTTTTTGGGAGATAAATTTTTGAGAGTTGGGAACACTGGACACTCTAAGGTCGCAGTGATTAGCCCCCCTCCTACTCACCGCATGGATATCAAACTTACGTTCGACATCCGTGCGGCTTGAACAGCATTTCAAGTGATGTATAATTCAGTGCCTCTGCTCCTAGCAACCTGCATTTCAAATCCACGCATCGCGTATCGCCGTTCGTCTAAAAATATGTACGTGGGTTTAAGTTTGGGTTTGAGAAGTAAGAATTGTACATTTTTTCTTGCAATTGTACCTATGTACTCCTTGACTATCAAATGTACCCAAAATAGTACAATTGTACCTATTGTAACAACACTGGCGCACACTAACGTCCTGGCCGTCCGTTGGTCGTTGCGACCAGAAGACTGCACGGAAATATTATTTTCTGCCGCTTGTTGCCGGTTTTCTTCCAAATTAATAGTTTTTCAAATGAAATCCCTCAAATTCAAGGCACAATAATTTATTTTCTATAAGATATAGTGTTTTAGTGTAATTTTTGCACACGTGCAGAAAATCCAAAGAAATAGTATACAGACTGGATCAAAGGTAAACTTAAATCTAATCCCTTTTTTATCAAAGGTCGATTCTAGTAAAAACATTTTTATATGACATACCTACTCTATTTATAGTTGGTATGATACCTGTTATTATACCTTTGAGTTTCGATGTTAAAAATAAAAAATATAATATTTCAAGTTTTTCTACAATCACTTGTTTTTTTTATTAAATTAGTTTTTTAGTTGTATCGTAGTCATGTACAAGGAGAACAAGGTTTTCTCAAACAGGGTTCATTAGACTATAATTCTACTAGGTACATTATCTTGAAAAAAAAAATTTAAGAAAGTAACTTAAACATTCATAAAAAGAGAAGTAATTACTGTTGTAGATTCTTCGTTATATTGTAAACATTGAAATAACTGGAAGCTAAATTTTCTACCTGCTTATATTTAGAGCCAGTGTCTGACGATCTTTTTACGATGACCCTAATATGTTTAATTCTAAAGTCGATAAGGGCGCTTATATCAGTAGAAAAAGATCCCTTTTTGTCGGTCGCGCGTACACAATGCTTTTTGTTTGTGGTGAATAGCAACTTCCCTTTTAGTTAACTCGGATATTTTAATATTTCTGAAACAATATTTTCTAATTGGTAAAACGTAAAAATCGTTAGATTTGACAACTCTGTTGAAACTGGTCGTTCATCTGGCCGCAGCTAAAAACGCAATACATCCGGCCAGCCGACGGCCAGGTCGTTGCGACCTGGTCGTCAATGAGTTTGAGCCCTAAAGTGCCCTACTCACGCGGCAATTTCTTTTCAATCTGTAGGGCAAAATTTGCAGGCACCCTGCAGATTGCGTTGTGTGTAGAGTAATTGTGACATTAATAAGGGACAATTTGCAAATTGGCGATTGTCTCGGCTGCCCAAACAATTTTATTTCGGATTCCTGTAAGTTGGGACGTGTGTAGAGCGCGCAAGACAATTCCACAGAAACCGACTGGCGACGTGTATCGTTTCGTTTTGTTTTAAGTATTAGTAGCAACTGTTTTAAAAGTGGTCAAGATGTTAGCCCTAGAGAAAGAAATCTGGACGCAAATTATTGCCCTTTATAAGGACATTCCTCGCTTGCCTTAACCAGTTTTTAGTTCACCACCTTCTTTTATTATGAGTTGGAATTACAGACATTGCTAATGCAATGTCAACTTTTTTTGTTAAATATGGAGCCATAATAATATCACAAATCTCACAACTTTGATGTCTCTTGAACTGATTGCTGTCCTGCTAATTGCATCGTATGGAGGAGAGCGCCAATTTGATACAACACACAATCTGTTGGGTCCTGCTAATGGTTCCCTGCTGATTGAAATAAAAATTGCCGCGTGAGTAGAGCACTTAAGAAATGAGTCTAATATTATTTATAATATACAGGGCGTTTCCAAAAACATGTACCATATCTCGCCTGAGATTCCTGGCGTAAAATAAGATTTATTTTTTTATATTGTTGCGGACCGGTGTGACTCGACCTAACCTAACAATATGGCCCGCCCTCGGATGACCTTAACATCGCATAGACACCGCAATGCTTCATTCGAAGATTCGAGAAGGATCGAGTCCCACTGAATGGAGTAGTACATACGAGAACATTCGAAAACCTTCTATGCACCTAACGATCTATGGACTATTACATGTAGTTAATGTAGTTTATGTAGAAAGTGTAGTTTATGTAACCTATGTAACTTTCAAAATATTAAAGGTTTGAGGTAGAGGTTATAATAAGTTGAAGCTTTAAATACATAATGTATTTAAGAAAACAGAAGAAATATGGCTAAATATAATATTTACATCATATTATCTCTATTACACCTCACACAAAGGAAAATTATTTATAATATCAATACATAGTTTATTAACGTAGTTTTCATGTAGTTAATGAACGGGAAAAGACGTAGTTTTAGAAGAAAATCTACACGTAGTTAATCAGGTAAATTACGTCTTAATTAACTACTTCCGAACCCTGACTGTAGGTATAAAAGCCGGCGGCCGTGGCCTAGAGAGGGCAGTTATAAATATACCAGTGCAGTTGACGCGCTAAAATTCAAAATAAATTCTTAGTTATAAATCGTTTGTAAATAGTTCTATAAGTCTTTTATCGTTATTGTTTTTGTTAATTAGTGTTAAATAAATTGTGTTTAAATAAATTGTGACTTTCTATCCACACGGAACCGACGAAAAACGTAACAATATCAACATAAGTCCGATTCTGCTTGGTTTCGTAGCTACAGGGAGTTAAAGTCTTCAATTTTTTTTCGATTTATTATAATTTTCTTCGAAGTTTTTTTAGTGATTCGAATGAAATTTTGAGGGTAAAAGTGCGACATGTAGTACAACGACATCATCAATGATAAAAAATAAACATGTAAAAAAAATTATTAATTTGGAAAAAAATTATTTTTTTAAATTAGTAATAAATTTTTCTAGAAAAATATATGTCTGGTAATCAAGTTTTGGAGGCAAATCGGAATAAAGAATACTAAAGAATATTGTAGAAAACACTCTTAATCTACGAGAAAAACCAATATTTTTTATTTTAAGGTAAAGGTTGGATGGTGTACGATCAAAACAATTGGTATGATGGCGAATTTATAAATGATATGAGGCACGGATATGGATTTAGACAGTTTAAAAATGGTACCAAGTATAAAGGAAGTTGGTCAAATGATAAAATTAATGGGGAAGGTTGTATGATTTGGAACAATAATGATGTAAGCATGACAAAATTTAGACAAATGTTTATAGGCTTGGCGCATTTCAGTTGATTTTTAAAATTTCGACAACAGCGCTCAGTACGGCAGAAATCAGAACTTTCCGGCTCTGTATTTTACGCAGTCCCGATTACAGTTCATGGTGATCGCATTGAAAAAATATAAAAACCGTGGCTTTGTCATATATTTAAGTATTTTAAGTTTTTAAGTATTCTAGTTTTTACTAGTACAGTTATTGAAACTATAAAACACTGAGGTACGAAGTTTGTGTAATGTAACCCTGTTTCGGGCAGTAAAAATTCAGTGAAAAAGAACCCTAATTGGCCGTCGCCGCCACGTTGTGCTGTGACAGTTTCAAATGAAAACAAAATTGTAGAAAAATTGTTAACGCGTAAAGGAGGACGTAATTATGTGGTTTTTGGGTACAATAACATTCAACTATACCGGAACATTTTATAGTTTCACAGCTTCTCACACTGATATGATCAAAAGCCAAAATGGATTCAGGTAGTTCAACAAAACAACATCAAAAAATTAAATAGACTATACAGGGTGCTACAAAACTAAGCCAACTTAATTTTTTTAAATACGGACCTGCATTTTTTATTTCAGTTTTTGAAAGAACTCAATTTCCTAGTAGTAGAACTCAATTTCCTAGAGTACAATGATATGCCACAATTTATACTTTTTTTTTGTTTTGGGTACCTTAACAACAACAAAACTATTTAATTATTATTTAAAATAATTTCAAGTCCTGACTCTGGTTATGTGACTATGAGAATTTTAGAATTTAGAATTTAGAATGAGTGGGAGGGGGGTTAATCACTTCGACCTTACAGATCCATTGTGTCCCCCTTTCTTGAATCATAACTCATCATACAGTCCCAGGGCTTTGACAAAAGCCAGTATCTGGGACGGTTTTATAGAGGGTAGTTCTCCATCTCCAATATCAGTCGT
>NW_022146034.1:0-4626 GCF_002938485.1 Sitophilus oryzae
CGTCGGTAGAGCCGGCGACGGTTTTATTGGATGGCATGTATCCGTCGGGCTGGATACCGTGCTCCAGGCAGTAGAGCTCCCAGCAGGCGTTGCCGATCTGGACACCCGCCTGGCCGATGTGGACAGAGATGCATTCACGCTGAAAATAGTTAAATGACCGTAAGTGATTGTTTTATACATAGATAGATACAACAGTAAATATAAAATATGATATTTTGTCCTAGACATTCCTTTGTACAAAACCTAACAATTGAGTACTTAATATTAAACATTGATTAGAAATCTGTCAATATTATCGTGTGATAAAAGCAATATCGAGTGAAAAATGGATAACGAAAAAAAAAAGGATAATTAAGGAGTAATAAATAATATTATACAGGGTGGTCCGAACTGTATTCCGGAAACTTCGGCAGCATATTCTGCAGAAAAATAAGTAAAAAAGTTCTTATAAATGTATGTCCTAAAATGCTTAGTTTCGGAGATACAGGGCGTAGAAGTTTCATTTTTATTTTGATTTGGTTTGGTTTGGTTTCCAAATAATAATTTATGAAGTAACGTAAATTTATGGATGAAAATTGTGTCTGAAAGTTTTTAGATATGAGAAATTTGATTTTGATGTCAATTGATGTTTGACTTCTACTTGTAGAGGGCGCCACCTACATATTTTTTAACTGGTTTGAAGAGTAATAATTTTAGTCCGTACCTGTATAAAACTACTGGGTATAAAAATATACAATTACGATATTTTTTACTTAAAAAGGTCTCTTGGGAAGAAACACTACGAGGAATGGTTCTCGAGAAATTTGGAATCGAAATTATCAATACCTTTCATCATTGACAAAAATTAAACATGTCGATTAAATAGTTATTACACTGAAAAAAATATTGTTCATAATAATAATGAACATTGATTATTAACTGTTGTTTGGGACAATGATTTTTTTCATTATATTAATGATTTGTGAATCATAGATCGATGCATGATTTATTAATAGTATGAATCTAATTTCATCAATATAATGAAAATCTTACATTAATTTAATAACCAGATTTTAAATAATATATTAATATAAAGAACGCGTTCATTGTCCCAATGAATGCGTTCTTTATTTTAATGCTGAAACTTTAATGAACACATATTCATTATATTAATGTACTAAATCATTGATTAATGAGTTGTACATTGTGACAATGAACAATGTTATTAATACAAGGAACACACTACATTATATTAATGTACGCGGTTATTAATATCAGGAATAAAATATTAGGACTTAAACGGTGGCCATCTTGATCGGTTACTTTGGCACTTTAATAACGTCTGTGTGGTTGTGTTATTCAGTGAGGCTTTAGTTTCATTAGAGCTGTAAGTATTCTCTTCAATATTTTAAATATTTTAAATAAAAGTCCTATCGTACTGTAGTTAATTTGTTTTGATGTCAAATCAAATTCCGCTGTGTGAGATCTCTGGTGTGGGTATTCGTTAAAACAGCGGTTTCCAAATATGTTTCAGAAGATAAAAATCAAAAAGGAGAAAAACATAGTACAAAGTCGAGGCATGAAACTGATTATGGTAAATTCCAATGTTCTTTTAATATTTGGTATTTTAACTATTTTGATATACGTCGTTTTTAGAACAGGAACAAGATGCTGAGACCTGCCTTCAAGCCCTCAAATTCGACAATTTAACATCGGACCCACTTGATGCGACTTGGAAAGCCAGTTGCAAATTCGTCTAGATCGTCGTTATCAAGTCTAACGATACAGCTAATAAAATGAAGAAATGGTGTTTTTATACAAATCCCCCAGGATATCGACTGGTAAACTAATTTTCTTATTATAATTTACCGTAAAATTAATAATAACATTACTATTCTCTTCGTCGGTTCGATTTTTTTTTTAATTTTTAACTTGTATATGCTATATCAAGTTTGAATAAATTATTATTAGTTTATTGCACTTGTTTTTTAGTGCCCTAATGGAAAAATTTACTGTGCTCGTAGGTAAGTCGGCACTATTGGTAATTTTGTTACCTTTGTAGCTAAGGGCTTGTTCAAATGGAAATCTATTTATAGTAGAATTATTTTAGGTAGTTGCCTGGGAAATGCCTAACCTAACCTAACCAAATCAATGACATTTCATATCAATAACAGCGATCTTCATCATCGATTATACGGTATAACAAGAGTTACTAATAGTGTTGACTTTTAAATGTATAAATAAACAGGTTATGAAATTATTTCATTGTATTAATGATACGGTTCATTAATATATAGATTTAGGTACATTATATGAATGAAATCTGTTTATTGTACCAATGAATGTGTTCTTCAAATTAATGAATACTGTTCATTGATTTAACGAACTTAAAGTTCATAGAGTTAATAAATTACTTTTCATTGTGCCAATGAAATCGTTCATCGGCTCAAAATTAATTATTTAATTAGTTATATTAATGAACTTTTTCATTATATTTATGTCGACTTTTGGTTCAGTGTAGGCGGAAATCATAATTTTGAAATGTTTTTGTGCGAAAAGTTCAACAGAAACTGTTTTATCTTCATTTGTTGCAGAAAAATTTATGAATAATTTAAAAAACTTAAAATCAGCTTCGGAAAAATATTTTTTCCTCAAAGAGTATGAGCGCTGGCTTTTTTTTACAAGAGGCATAAAATATATTAAATACTAGAAGGGCCATTTTAAGAAAAAAAAACGGTCGTCGGTTGAGTTGGAAAGTAGGGGTAGTTTTCACTCTTCCCGTACATTTTCTTGATTTTTTTGAAAGTCAAATGTTAAAGCGCTTATCAAAACATAGACACCCAAAATCTCATTCAAATCGGAATAACGGTTCTTAAGATATCTGAAAAAATGTGTTTATTTTTTCAAAATTAGATGCCCACTATCGGGCAAAGGAAGTACTTTTGTATAGAAGTAATTTTTATCCAATGAACTTATTTTGATTCCAAAAATACGTAGTAGTTCTATGTCCACCGAATATTGGGACACCCTGTATATTAAAAAAGGAATATAATTTCAGGTTTAAAAGGAAGTGTAGCCAAGGAGTAAAAATTCAAGGCCGTGACACACAAGCGTGAGACGAAAAGTGGTGTGACCTACGGCTTAGAAATACGTAGTGACGCGATGTGTATTTGTGAGCAATCCACGTGTTTATCAAAAATATTGATATTTTAATACAAATTTTTTAAAAGAGAATCAAATTATTTATTATTTTTTTATTTTACGCGTATAACATTATTTGTTACATGTAAAAACTATATTTTACGCCTAAAACTATTTGTTACACGGAAAAAACTATTTTTACGCGTAAAAAAAATTAATTTTTTTTAAGCGTAAAATTAGCGAAAACATTTACTTTTTAACATTTCAAACTACACTTTTTAAAACACATGTCCTTTAAATCCTTATATTTAATAGCTTTTTCATTTAGATTCAAATTAAGAAATAACGTGTTATGAAACTCTACTAAGCATGTAAATCTCAATAACAAGTGTTAAACATTTTTCTACGCACTAATTTATTGAATTTTTCTTTGCCCTCATATGACGTTGAAATGACTTATGTTGGTTACAGTGTTTCGACGAAAGGACGTGTCATCATTAGTCGATCATTATGATCTAAGAACTAGATCTACCGGGTGCGTCTCAAAAGTGGCTCACCCTCAACTTTTTTATATTTTCAGTTAAAAAACACGAGATTTGGTATGTTAGTATATGATATAAATTAGGATTGATTGACGTATTCAATTGTTTTCGATCACTTCCTGTTTCACCGGAAATGACTACAACTTTTTATTTTTAAATGGCACTATCAGTATTTTTTTAATTTTTTCAATAGAAATAACACTCTGAATAGAATGACATATCATATGTCAACATTTGACATTTCGCATATGGTTTATTTGAAATAACAACTTGCGGTTTGTAACGAAAATTTGACTCGAAATACCAAGTGTGTGGTATCAAATTATTCGTAAAAAAATGCTTTTTGGAAATACGCTAATGAGTCACCCTCGTTTCATTTGAAAAAAATGAGATATGATTAAAAATACGATTTGTGCATTTTCTAACTGGTCAGGACAAGACACTAAAAACATTAGACGGTCAAATCTATTTTTCCAAGGCTCCTTGATTAATAATTAGTGTTTTTAACATAGCCATAGCACTCTATATTGAATTTTAAAATACGATTTTTTATTAAGCGATAATGTCAAAAGTTGGCATATCGTCGGCTTTATGACGAAAAGGCGTATCTCGATTTTTGGCGATTTTGAGATATCAACGTCATGACATGCCCAGTAGGTCATATTTTAACATAGAGAATTTGCGCATCTCAATATTGTACCTTTTTCATGTTATATTCGTTTAAAAATTTGCCCCATCTCAAATACTACAATTCTTTGTTATGACGAAGAGACGTATGTTGAGATAGGGCTCTTTGTTGTATCAATTGTTATACCAATTGTTATACCAATTGTTATACTACAAGAAAGATGGAATTTGAGATAGGTCCTTTTGTTTTAAGTTATGAAAATGCTACCTAATTATTTTCTGATGGTTGCTTGGGACAAAATAAAACTTCTATCATGGCAGCAGCTCTCTTTTACAG
>NW_022146035.1:0-3817 GCF_002938485.1 Sitophilus oryzae
TTTTTTTAATGAAATAAAAAGAAACATCTATCGAAATTTCATGAATCTTTCTTGAAACAAAACACTATCCTGAGATTAAATATTCTGAATTACCGCAAATACTACTTTATGTAAAACATATTCTGGCAATTATTCTTTAAGAGAGAAAAAAAACTTAAAATCAATGACACCAAGATCATTTAAAATTTCTACAAAATCTCTAAATCACCAAAATAAATAATATGGAATGCATTTCAAGAATGTAATAAAATCAAATATCGCCAACGAAATTACTTTAAATCAACAAATAAAATTTTGCCTTCGTACCGATACAAAAAAAAATGAAAAGACCTTGTGCTACAACTATGTTTAAAACAAATACAATAAACCAAGAAAAAACATCAAAAATAATAGAATTATAACATTTTAATCACTAACATCCATTATTAAAAACATATTAGAAAATACATTTCCGATCGATTATATAAAAAAAATTATTTTATATATTACAATTATTATGACTAAATAGAGTTACTAATACTGTTAAAAATCACAAAAGGAAATTAAAGGTAATCAAAAAAAATTAGTCTTTACTTTTTAAGTTAAAGCAAAAATAAAATCAAAAACAATAATCTGGGTACAAACTACAAATTGATTTTTGTGTATCCCACCGTAGCTGTCACCAATTTTTATGTGACAAAACTTTCAAGATTTTGTCCGTTATCATGGTAGTGTGGCCTTTTAAAATTCGTTTGCCTACGTCGACTGATAACTTCGTAAACTGAAATGGTCCCATCTTAGAATAACAAACCAAAAAGATAAAATTTTACAGAGCTTGATATTATTCTATTACAAAGGGCTTGACGTAAAAAGCTGATTTTTTAAAAACAGATTCACTTTAGAGTGTAGAGGTTCGATAAGAAGGGATCTTTCGAAACTCGAATTCTAGGGGGGTGAAACTATCCCTCAAATATTAAAATATTTTTTATTTAAAAACCGGTGAGTTTTTCGGAAAAACTCTTAAACACTATATTTTATTTTGTTGTTTTACATATTTTAAGATTTTTTATAAATTTATACAGAGTGTTTCATAAATATGACCATTGAATAATCACGATTCTGCTTAAACTGCTTGACGTTTAAAGCTGATTTTTAGCAAACGGATTGACTGTAGGGTGTAGAGGTTCAATAAGGAGGCTCTAATGTAGAGGTTCAATAAGGAAAATCTTGGAATTTGAGATTCGAGAAACCCGAATCTCAAATTCTAAGAGGGTGAAAACGCCCCTCAGATATTACAATATTTGTTATTTAAAAAACGGTTAGTCTTTCGGGAAAACGCTTGGACAAGCATAATTTATTTGGTTTTCTTACATATTTTGAAATTTTTTTAAAAAATCATACAGGGTGTTCCAAAAAGTTGTGTAATTTCTTAACCACGATTCTGCTTAAACTGCTTGAGGTAAAAAGCTTATTTTTGGCAAACGGATTTTTCGAAAGTCAAATTCCAACGAGATGAAACTACCCCTCGAATATTACCAAGTTATATAATAATATCGCCATATTTTTTTTTTCTCATGCTGACATAAATGTGAGAAAATTTTATCCAGTTTGTATGTTAATGGAAATTCTTGCTTTGCTTAATCATCACCATTACAAATTATTAATTCGACGCGAACGAAGTCGCTATGCTACAATGGCAGCATTTGTCTATCTAAAATTTATCAAATATCAAGAGAAATACTTAAAACTATTTCTGAAGGAAGTGAGAAAATTTAGATTTAGGTGAATTATTTCACACAAGTATTTGTTGTGGTTTAAAAAAATAAAATATAATAATAATTAAAACTGATTTAGTTCTTTAGAATATTTAGTTTTAATCATTGTCTAATATTATTAGTTACAATACAGTAGAAAAAATATATTATAATATAATCATAAAACTACAAGGCAAACTACAAACTTAAAATCATATAACTACTATCTGTTCTGGCGGTTTTTTGCTCATTTATCGGCTTATAATCCACGATTTTAAACTATTTAAAAATCATGAATTTATTTCTTAGTTTTGCTAACAAAAGTATCGTTTGCATTTTTAGTTGTAGACAACAGAAAGTCGCCAAAGAAATCCACCATGCCCTTCTTCGCAATATTACGGGTAGCTTTGAGTCATTTTAAAGAAATGAAAATAGCCCGAGACAATAACCGGAAAGAAAGCCGAGACGAGACAAAGTTAGACAAGGAAACACGACCTTGATCTGCTTCGGACTGTTTCGCACACAGTGTAGAGTTGTTTTAATTTTTTATATATTACAGTATATCGAAATATTCTATTTAACTAAGTTAAAGTTCTCTTCAGTTATATAAAAAACGAACCATTAACTCAGTGTCATTTTGATTTTAATACAGGTTTAAAAAGTTTTTTTCTCTATAGCTCCCACCATAATCAGATTAGTTTCTAGTTTGTTAATGCTTTCTGTTTACTAACTAAGCTTTTAAATATACTCTAATTAAATTATTTTCCGCTTTTGAACATATTAAGAAGAGACAAATTATGAGTAATGCTTGTAAAGTCATAATTTAAATTATCCCGAGCTGGCAAAAATAAGATTACTTAATATTTAAGTACTCTGCCTGTAGCGATAATCCGCCCACTATAAAATTATATTATATTTATATTTAGTAAACGCGTTAAAACGTCTATTAAATATTAAATGAAAATATAGGTTTAATGAGTAATAAGAAAGGGCTATTGATAATCTGATTTATTTTATTATGTCAATATGGTAAATAATTTACCTATGGTTAAAATTTACCACATATACCTTCGGGATAGACTTGGCGGGGGTCAAGTCTATCCTGAAGACTCATGGCATATTGGACCCCACTCAGTGGCGGATCTAGGCGTGGGCAAGGTGGGCACCTGCCCACGACGCTAGGCGCCAAAATGTGTCCGAAATCAATAGGTATAAACTCTAATCACGCACCGCATGCACACATAAGGTATGTTAGTAGTTTGTGCAAACACCATACCTACAAGTAAAATATCGGCAAAGGGCAGGGGCGGCAAAATATAAGTATAGCCGTATGTAATAACTCTAATTACCATGCAAACATCGTACAATAAAATACTAAAATTTAGATACAAGACGCTACCTAGAGCGTGCGATATATTTTTTCATATTTCTTTTTGGGTGTGGTATACACATTTTTTGAATTGTGGGGGCGCCAATTTTTGTCTTTGCCCACGACGTATTTTACGCTAGATCCGCCACTGCCCCACTGTATATTTGTTGTGGATAAAGTAATACTTTTAATTATTTATCAAGAGGACATATCTAATAATTTAACATTATAGTATATTATATGAATTACACATGCTAGTCAAATTTCTGCAGAAGTGTCACAAACTTCAAATATGAATTTTATTTAGCTTGTAGCGGAAGGAAAAAATCACACATATGTTTTAAGTTCATCATCATCGTTTTCAGCTTATTCAACAATTTTCAATTATGTGTAACCTCCCTCAGATACTCTCTTTGTAGTTGCCATTGTAGGATATGCGGCCCCAAGTTTTCCCCGCTATTTTCATGGTCCCATCTCAGGTTCAGCCTTCTCTCAATTCCTCGTGGTCTCTCAATTCCTCGTGGGTACCATGCTGTAACATTAAGGTCCATCTGTTGTCTGTCTTTTTGCCAGGTGCCCTGCCCATTGCCATTTGAGGGATTTGTCTCTGTGGATGACATCTATTACCTGGGTCTTTTGTCATATCCACTCTATTCATTTACGGTTTCACTTGGTTATTCCTAGCATATTTCGTTCCATGGTGCGCTGTTGAGTG
>NW_022146036.1:0-2291 GCF_002938485.1 Sitophilus oryzae
AAAAAATTCGCACCAAGGAACGGACTTAATTTGCCCAGCGCGGAAACAAAAGTGTAACAAATGTAACTTACTGGGTCATTATGCCAACCAGTGTCGTACCAGAAACCCAAAACGCCAACACAGTGGTCCATCATGGGAATACTCAGGCAGCAAGAAGCAGAGATTTAACAATCAAAGACAGGAGACCATCCGAGCCATCGATGAAGAAGACAACAATTTATGACTACGAAATGACACCATTCCTTGCGAAGTTGGAGGTATTGTCATCCAGATGTGCATAGACACCGGCTCTAACAAAAACATTATTGGAGATACAACATGGCAATTTTTAAATAAAATGAATGCAGAAATCTCTAACTTCGAACCAAATTCTGACATCATCTTCAAAGCCTATGGATCAAATGCACCTCTACAAGCAATGGGGTATTTCTCAGCGACCCTTAACATCTGTAAGGTTAGCTCTCATGAAAAATTTTATATAATAAAAGGGGGTAAAATATCACTCATCGGGAAGGAAACTGTAATAAAATTAGGTCTTTTGAAACTTAATTTAGCTATTAACAGCATAACCAATGATGGCAAACTAACAAAATTAGCAGCAATAAAGGGTATAGAAGTCGATATACCAATAGACAAAAAAATCCAGCCAGTAAGTCAACCACTCAGACGCACACCAATCCCCCTCGAAGAAGCAGTGGATAAAAAGCTAGACGCACTATTGGAAAGTGATGTAATTGAACCTGTCAAAAATCACACGGGCTGGGTATCCCCCATGGTCATCATCTGTTAACCGAACAAAGATATACGAATATGCATCGACATGCGACGAGCCAATAAAGCAGTGCTTAGAGAAAAATACCCAATGCCCACAATTGAAGACCTACTATCCAAACTCAAGAACTGTACGATTTTCTCTAGTTTGGACATTAAACAAGCATTCCACCAAATAATGATTATACCAGAATCTCGACACATAACAACCTTTATCACAAGCAGAGGACTATACAGATACAAAGGTCTTATGTTTGGTATTTCCTGTGCTCCTGAGATTTTCCAAAAGACAATAGAACAAATACTTAAGGATTGTGATGGATTCTTTGTGTACATCGACGACATCTTAATTTTATGCAGAAAACGAAGAACAGCACGATGAAAGGTTAAAATCCATCAGAAACAAGTTATCAGAATACAACGTCGTTTTAAATGAAAATAAATGCAAAATAAGAATGCCTGAAATAGAATTTTTAGGCCACAGGATATCCAGAAGTGGAGTCAAACCAACCTTGGCAAAAATAGATGCGGTACAACGGTTCAGAAACCCAACATTCGTGGAAGAAGTCCGCAGCTTCTTAGGCCTTATAAATTACGTTTCAAGATTCATTCCTGACGTAGCGACTAAAACACATCCACTCAGACAAATCATCAAGAATAACAAATTTAGCTGGGAATCACCTCAAGAATCTGCCTTCAGGAACTTAAAAGAAATCCTAACAAACGCGAGTCAGTTCTCGGATTTTATTCTGAATGATCCAACATTCGTCATTGCCGATGCAAGTTCAGTTGGTCTTGGAGCCGTATTGCGCCAACAGTCTGCAGATGGCCCCAGAATCATTGCGTATGGACACCGTAGCCTCTCGGAAAGAGAACAAAAATACCATATAACCGAAAAAGAGGCTATGGCACTAGTATGGACAGTGGAGCACTTCCATAAATATTTATTTGGGAAAACATTCGATCTGATAACTGATCACAAGCCTTTAGAATTTATGTTTTCTCCTAGAAACACCCTCTGTGCAAGAGTCGAACGCTGGATTTTACGCATACAAGCCTATGATTTCAACATAGTTTATAAACCAGGAAAGATGGACATCGCCGATCCTCTATCGCGTCTACCTATAAATGAAAAAAATCCATCGGGCCTGTTTGAAGACGGCATCGAACATCTAGTTAACCAGATATCTGCCACCACCAACACAAGTACTATTCCTGCTGTAACCATAAACGAAGTAAACGATCAGTCAAAAACCGATGCAGAAATTCAAATGATCAAGAAATGCCTAGACGATGACAAGTTGTGGAAATCTGAAAAAGTAATACAAGCTTACAAACCGTTCAAAACAGAATATTGTTTTCATGAAAATATACTTCTACGGGGCACCAAAATTGTAATGCCAACGGCCTTACGTAGCAAAGTATTGCCACTAAGTCATGAAGGACACCCAGGAAGAGATAATATGAAACGCTTACTACGAGCCTATGCATGGTGGCCAAAAATAGACGTTGATGTCACC
>NW_022146037.1:0-15710 GCF_002938485.1 Sitophilus oryzae
GAATACATTTAATTTCGACACAGTTATATTGTTTATACATACAATCAAGTTGCATGAATAAAGTCGTACGTTTTCAACACCGACCGGCGAGGCTGTGTTAGCAAAAAAGAGTTCATTTACGGTGATAGCGATATTGAGAAGTGATTTTTACAGTTTTTTCTTTTAGTTTATTTGTTTTTATTGTCTTTTAATATAGTGAAAATCGTCTGTTTTTCTAGTTGTGCTGTTTAATCTGGGGCACAGCAGTGTCCCCGTCAAGTCGAGCACAGCCGTACCATCGTTTTCTCGAAGGTCTTAGCAGCACTTTTGACCACCCTGTAACTTCGTTGTGGATAAAGCAAGAATATTAATTTTCCAGTGCTCCATTTAAAATACACACGAAGACATACGATAGCTGGCTACCTCATAGTTTAAGATACCTCATAGTTTATGAATTATTGCTTGTCAAATTTCTTTAATTTCGACATTGACTGACTGACAGATCATCAAAATTCTGAGGTACTTCTAGATGTATCACAAACTTCAATCTTCGAATTTTAGGCAGCTTTAAGCTTATAATGAAAGGAGAAAATGAAAAATCTCGAAATATCCTTATGGACTAAAAGTTCCAGTCGGCAAAAAGGTGGAAAACTAGAATTAATCGAAGTGGTCTCTTCTGATTTTATTTGTATATTAATGTACCAACAATAATTCAAAGATTATGCATTTTTTCTAGTCAAACTTCTTTAACTTCGCCGTAACTGACTCATTCGCCTAACTGACTCATTCGCCGTCATCAAAATTCTAAGGTACTTCTAGAAGTGTTACAAACTTCAAATTTTGAATTTTAGGTAGCATTAAACTTATAATGGAAGGAAAAAATGAAAAACCTCGAAATATCCTTATGGATCAAAAGTTAGCTGTCTAGCCGCTACCAGTAACCGACTTTCCGGCGAAGGTAATAGGCGGACCGGTAATAGGATTGTTTTGAATCTATGTTTAATATCTAAAATATTATCAGCGTTACAGTGCTGCCGGATCCTTTGAAAAGTGGTAGCATTTTTGTTTTGAACACCCATTATATTATTAAATTTTTGGAAATTATTCTCTTATCTCATAATTTTTTTATTATATTAACATATACCTATCCCAAGTAGCATTTGGACGTTATCTAATGTCGGATATACGTCGCATTCAATAAACCCGACGTCGGGTACCAACGTCGTCGGTTCGACCGCCTGACGACCGTTATTTGCACCAATGGGGAATACAGATTAGGGGTCGCCTCGATGCAACGTCGGTATCTGACCTAATAGGGAATGTAATTCTACCAATTACCAACGTCATATTACCGGTGATATTACGTTGGATTTCGGTCACTTAAAGTTTGTTGCTAAGCACTTACGTTAAGTTTGGCTTCAAATTCGCTACCAACGCCAAACCAATCAAAAAACGATTTTAAAATGGCTGACAATCGGATACTTGTTATGAATGGCGGATTTCTGTGTCCGACTTAATATAAACTATCAATATACCAATTCCGACCGGGTCTCCAACATTAGTCGTCTCACACGACCGAAGTCGGCAAACCTGACGACCTGCAATCGTATTATGACGTATATAATTCCAACGTACGCCACGTAAAATTTGCGATCGGCCGGCATGCGTAGAAGCATCCGTCGTCGGTCACAGAGCATATAATTTTTCGTATTCCTGGTAAACGATTCCCGACGTTGTCTGGTATTGGTCTATGATAGGTCAATTGTTTGTTGTCAAAAAATCTTTGACGGTTGACAGTTGAACGGTTTCGTAGGCGTAACCTCACTTTGCGTATCAGTGATTTGTAGATTTGTGCAATTATATTTTAGTTTTTGTTTTCTCCCTAAAAAAATTGGGCAGCCACTATTTTAAGATAGTATATATACAAAATTTAAAAGAATTGGAACCAGTACCTCACATGTGGGAGGAGGATGGGGTCTGCTGGTTTCCTAAGCTAAAAAAGGAAATTAAGATGCACCAGTGTAATGCAACATCTCTTCCGGATAAAAAGCATTCGTGGGTGGAGGCAAGACATCACTACTACTATTATTATTTTGCAAAAGCATCGACCTCTTTCTGTGAAATGTAGATGAATGTCTAAATGTCTTTTTAGTATTTTTTTAGGCATAATAAAAAAAAAATTAAGTTTGTTTACAAAAACTTTTTATTAGGTTATGTTCATGATGTTCATTGGGCAGCAAATGCTACTTAATGGGTTGTATTTACGGACGTAAATAGAGATACGTAAATTAGATTATAAATATGAACATAAAATACAACAAAATATAATTGGACGTTACTTTAGGGATTATTAGTGAGACGTATCCTATTCGGACAACGGGCAGACGTCGCGTCGGGCTAATTCAAGTATATCTACGTCATGCAAGCCAACGTGGGAACGACGTTGGGAAATTAATAAAAATGGTACGTTGTTATTTTGTACGTCGACAGATCGTTGGGTTTACCGACTCGGATCCAACGACGTCGCTTTGAATAGGAAAGTGACGTCACCGGTCCAGCACCCGACCTAAATTTGCACAAAGTCTGATGTCGCTTCAGGTCAGATTTAGTTCGAAGTCAGATAGATGCTATTTGGGATATCTTTTATAGTTTTTGAGATAAAAAATAAAATATATTTAAAATTGACAAAAAACACGATTTTGAATAAGCAATGGTAAAATCACGAATTTAACATTTTTAAAGTTGATATTTAGGTTATAACGAAAGTCAGAAACACAAGTCGTTAGAAAAGTAGAATTAATCCATTTGATATTATCTGACTTTATACGATAATTCAAAGTTTATGAATTATTGCTAGTCAAACTTCTTTAATATTATTTTGAATGATATATTACCCGAGAAAAAAATAGGAGGATAATCTACAAAAAGAAATGAGATCCCCATGAAAAACATAAATGTAAAAATGCCATACAATTCTTCCACTATAAAATGTTCTCGTGTAAAACCAAGTCAGGTTATTTCATTTAGTCTCTTTTTAAGCACCTATTCAACAATTTTGTTTTAAATTGTTGGTATCAGTATTAGTCATCTTTATTTCTGTAATAATTATAATGACTTGGCAATTGCACGATGTGATATTCTATTCTAATTAAAAAACTTTATTTTTAAGGGCACTGTTTAGATTTACCTAGTAATCGAGATTGTAGGTTATTCTTTTATAATTATGGTGCTGTGCAATTTCCAAGTCATTTATTACAGAAATAAAAATTGATACTAACAATTTATCAGGGGCGGCTTGTCCTATGAGGCAGATGAGGCAGTGCCTCATCAATACATTTGAAGAATTACACGTATTAATCGATACATCTTTAATCACAATTTTATATTTTTTTCCCTATTTGCATCAATAATAATTGTATTTTTTATCCGTCATTCTACAATAAATTACGTCGATGGTATTCCTTTAAACGCTTCCTTTCCCATATGCGACAAACTCGACAATATATATATATATATATATATATATATATATATATATATATATATATATATATATATATATATATATATATATATATATATATATATATATATATATATATATATATATATATATATATATATATATATATATATATATATATATATATATATATGGCTGCTATATCTATATATATATATATATATATATCCATCTCATTGTTCTTTAAAAGTATATGTGCAGAGGTTTGCCTCTCGCCTTTCCATGTCTAACGTATTGTGGTATATCATCATTGACGGAGCGACAGCGTTCGCTGGAATCTTAAATCTATAGAATGAAAAGAAAAAGCATAGGCAAAACCTTTAGTTGAAGAGAGATAAAATGTATGGAGTAGTAGCGCGTAAAAAGACCGTATTGAGGCGAGTCTCAAATGTAAATTTAAACCTTAAAAGCAGTTCGTTAAAAATATGTATCACTTCCCGATCAGCCCGAGAGATTTTAGGCGACAGGCTGAAAATGCAGAATTGCATTATTTGGGAATTTGTATTAGTTTGAATCACAGTTTGAATTAACTCTGCCGGTTGTGCACTGTTTTGTCTCTAATTGATTAATATAGACGTTTTTAAAGTGAATTACATATTTAATTACTCGTCTTACTGATTACAACGTATTAAGTAAATACCTAAAAAGTGGGCAGTGACTTGTTGATTGATATGATGATTTAGAAGGACCATGCATCATCAGAGGACTTCCCCAGGTAAAGTTTTCGAATTCGAATCATTTCTAGATAAATTGTGTACTCGTATAGTCAAAAAGTAAAGCAACCTGTTACAGAGATTTTATTTTGTTTTATTTTTATAGAATGGGTAGAAAAACAAAATTTTACCATACAGAGTAAAATATAAGACAAAATATCCTGAGGTCGCTTTGATAAAAATTTACTGTTGCAATAGCCCTATGTAATAGGTAACGTATGATCGAAAAAAGTCCATTTGGCTTGAAAATGACGATCGATGACATTTCCCATATAATTTTACATATAAAATGACAGCGATCTTCATTTCATAGCCATCGCTGACGCCGTTTTTTATTCGATCATACGGTATAATAATACCCGAATTATATTACATAAGGCAACTGCTAAAAATTTAGAAATATTTTAAATACAAAATGTGCGCTTTTTTAAGTCTGCAGGTATCTAAAATACTTAAAAATAATATACAGTGTGTATTGCATTTAAAAAAAATTGAAATATAGCATTATAATATTGCAATGTTGGCCGTGATATAAAAAAATCCCTGTATAAAATAATGTAAATTTTTCTCGGATTTCTTCTTTTGTTCTATATACCTCGCTATATACATACTTAAGCAATAATATATCAATAAGTTAAATTCACTCCAGGTTTTTACCATTTTTTAAAAAACGAAAATTTTCAAATATGAATTATCATGGAAATCAATGTTTCAAATAAATCAATAGTGTGATGTATGCTGAATTCTATGCTGAACCCAATTCTGTACAGAAAAATGGTAATGCGATTGCAATTTTAAAGAAAATATTTTTTTAGGATATGCACTTTTTTTATATAGAACTTTTTTTTCATATATTTGTCAACTACGAAGATATTATTGGATACATACTAATAAAAATTCTCTTCTAATGTGCCTCACCATCTTCCAGTGCTACGAGCCGCCCCTGCAATTTATAACAAAATTGTTGAATAAGTGCTTAGAGACTAAATAAAATAAATTGACTTGATTTTACATGAGATCTCACCACTTTTTATAATGGAAGAATTGTGTTGCGAGACTTGGCATATTTTTACATTCTATGTTTTTGATCGGATATATTTTTTTGAAAACATTTCTTTGTAAATTTTTTTTATTAGTTTGCCTAACCTAACCTAACCAAGTAACAAAACTTTTTAGAAGGGTTTTAGACCATGTGCTGACAGGAAGTTTTTAGTCGGCCGACTATTTAGTTGCAGGATATGTAACCAATATAATTTTATGGAGCCGTCCTCACATGCAATCACATTATCGGCTGATCGACTCAATAAGAGTGTATTGTTTTCACTTTTGCAACTAAATGGTCGGCCGACTAAAAATGGCAATATTTTTTAACTGCTTTGAAGGGTGACACCTTTTTGCCTGCACCTGCATTACACTACTGAGTTAGATATCAACAGTCAATTAGAAAAGAAACCTTCTATGCTTTAATAATTATTAAGATTATTTATTCCAGACGGGTCTAATTAAAAGTTTTATTTTTGGTATACAACGTGTGTTATAAAGTCATATACAGGGGGTTAAAAAATAAAAACGGATTTTAAATTTTCGTATTTTTTTTAAATACATAAATGAGAATTAAAATGCTCTTGAAATTGGCCTACTGACGGCTCTTCGTAAATTTTAAGTAAAAAATAACAAAATCGATTTTTTGAAAGGATATAAAGGGCGAGTCTTAGTCAAGTGTGTAGCATTTTTATTTTCCAAATGCTACTTTTGTTTATTATAGACGGCATTTTATTATTACTGATATTCTTTTACATTTCTACAACACTTAAATTTCGGAACGCTCTCTATCGAAAACATTGGATCGTACCCTGGTGTATCGACAAGACGGAAAACGTCAAAATCGCCACCTCGGATTTGGCTGTTACCGAGGTCACTGTACCATTTTGAGAATTAAATTATTTCATGGTATTTTTCACAATATGGGGAAAATATTGATTTTGTTATCCTATAGATGGTTGAAGGTCCCATATAGCTTTTGATTATTGAGATTCACATGCCTTTCTTTTAGATTCCAGTTTTTTGATGAGAAGTGTCCAGCCCTTATTTGAGAAGAAATGTTAAATAATTATTGATTGTGTGCCTTCACAATGAGGTAAATTAATACCTTCGTAAATTTTTCGGGTTTTTTAAAATGTTAACTAATACCATGTATTTCTTTTTAGGTTTTTCTACAGATTTTTCTACGTATTTTTCTCAGCATTTTTCCACGTATTTTTCTTCAAGTATTTCTAGACATTTTGTTTTTTGAAGTTGGATGCTGTGATGTTTTTTTTATCATTAAGAAGATCCTTTTTTTAGTATAATTTGGTATACAAGGCCAGTATATTTTTTTTATAGTAAACTAAACTTTTATTAATTTGATTTTAAATCATCATTAGTGTGTTAAGAAATTAACTATTCTTAATATTTTACATTTAACTGGTTAAGTACTTGCCTTCAGCATTACTTTAATCCTTAATTTATAAAATTTAACATTCTGTTACATTTTATATATATTTTTGAACACTTAAGTATTTGCCTTCAGTATTGCTTAATTTCACTTGTATTTGATTATTAAAATAATCATGTTATATTAATTGATTATTCGGATTTAACATCTATTTATAAAACCTTTATATCATTACGATCTTTGACCTGTAAGGGCAATCTTGGTTACAGATTTTAATCTTTTTCCCTTTAACTATATATAAACAAAAAAGGTTCATGAATCTTCGTAATAAGTCAAGTCAAATTTAAAACATTTATTATTCGAATATAACCAAGACCGTCTCTAAAAAGTACCTTTTTATATTATAATTGTTTGAATAATATTTGAAAAGATATAATTTGATTTTAAACAAGTTTTAAGATATTTTAAATATAATTCTTGTATATTAATGCATAACGTCGTGCCAAATAAATAGGTATAGTCTATAAATGAATAATAACTTTGAATTTGACCGTTATTTTTACCAACATGGCAATATAAACTCTGTCAAAAAAGTTACAGATATTCTTTAAATTGAGACCTGAACGAATCAGATAGGTAACTCTTTTACTTTCGTGAAATAGAAAAGGAAAATAATAAAACAAGTTTTTTTTTATTTTTCTTGCAAAAAACAACACGAAATGTCATAATTGCTAAAAGTAAATGTCATCAGCTTTTGACATTTCTAAACATCAAACCAATGCCGTCTCTAATATAACAGCCTCGGATCGAGATTTATGACGTCACGCTAGTTAGATACTAAGGATTAATAAGTATGTTATAAAATACATGGAAAACATAATTATTCCTCGTATTTTGGTTTGTATTTTAAAAATGATATAGTTTACATGAAATATATAATATACAGTTAATAAATACAATATATATAATCTATTTATAGTAATAAATACTTTGGCAAATAAACTAAGAACCATACAAATGCACTAAATACAATATACAAATAATGAATAGGTACATAAGATAATGGGTAAATGTAAATTATATTTTAAATTTTGGGGTTTGAAAACCGACTAATTTAACAAAAACGTTCAATATCTACTAATAGTGATGTATTATTATTTGCACTCACAAAATTTATATGTATATTTTGGTAGCATCGTTCGAAAAATTATATTTGCAACAATAAAATATCATAGAAAAAAGGCGTCAGCGATGGCTATAAATAAAAGATCGCTGCTGGCTTTTATATGCAAAATTATTCTAAAATTTTTGATTTTCTTTGGGATTTAGGTTAGATGGAGTACGATTTCATCCATAGTCAATGTAGATAGTTTTAGTTAAGAATAATAATTTAAAAATAAACAAAAAACAATAAATAATAATAAATTAATATTATTTAATATTATTAAAAGTTATTAACTGTATATTATGTATATTTTATGTAAATCATTTTTAAAATACAAACCAAAAATACGAGGAATAATTATGTTTTCCATCTATTCTACAACATATTTATTAATCCGTAGTATCTAACTAGCGTGACGTCATAAATCTCTGTTCGAAAAGGCTGTTCTATTAGAGACGACATTGCGTCAGCATGGCCGCAAGTTGCTAACCTAATAAAATTAACACTAGAAAAGTCCGCGGGAACTGTCAAATTCAAAGTTATTTGTTTCACAGACTATACCGAATATTTCTAACAAGTAATAAATCTTATTTTTTTGGGTATTTGAATTGTTTCATTGGTTGATCCGGTTTCTCAAAATATTTACAGTTATACTAATTTTTGTTTCTATTCAATTAATACACTTGTACAAATTTTCTTATTTCAGTTTGTACTATCCTTTGTAGTATTAGCATCTTTTTGAAATGAGTGGCGCCCTTTGGTATGCAGTGTAAAGTATAGGTGGGCATCATTTTTAGTCAAGTGCAGAAGCAAAAGCTTGTTCCCACTGCCTCCGATATAAGAGTAGCTGTTCGCAATATTTTGACTTAAATTTTCAATAAAAGGAAAGTTTGTGTCACAAGTGCAAAAATTTTTAACGGTAGTATATTTGACCCCAGAAACAATGATTATCACCCCAACAATACGAATTTTTTCGCATTTTTTTTTTAAATTTGATTTTTTTTATTTTTAGTTAAAGACCATAATTTCTTTGATAATACAGCAACATAGGTAGTAGATTAAATTTACTAGACAGAAAAACGCGAAAGTCCTCAAAATTTAAGCAAAAAAAAAAGTATTTTTTGAAATTTTAAAGTAAATAACTCGGTTATTTTGGAGTTATTTGAGAAAACGGTAAAAAGAAAATTTGTTTATTTTATCGAGATCTACCAGCCCTGAAAATGTTTGCACTTATTCAAGACTCGCCTTGTATAATATCCAGAAAATCGACAACTGCAAACTTTTATATGAAATACGAGTAGCTCTAAAACTGTTAATAACGTAGTTTAACTAGTGCATTTGTAAGGCTCGCTAGCTCTATCCATAATGAGGTAAACGATCATTTAAATCAATGCATGAACGATTCGAGGTGTAACGCGAACGAAGCCGCGGGAAAAAGCTAGTATTCTATAATACCTCAATTTTGCTACTACCATAAAAATTAATTTAACGCAATTAATTCTAAGCAAACTTTTAACGCAGAGAAAACCTTTCTTTAGCGATAAGATTTTTTTGTCTAAACGCAAACAACGCATTAATTAAACAAATAAAGTTTAGAGAAATAAATGTATGCATTATTCAGCGCTTGTAACCACTATCGTCTTTATCAAAGCCTCGCTAATTACCTTTTATACAACACCCCGTACATCAGTATTCAGTCGTTCGGCCGTAAGTGGCACACGACACACTTCCAGCGACGCGCGGGCCGCGGGGCGGTACCACGCGGATATACACTACCTACATTGATGGTTTCGGGCCAGCGGCGTGCCTGGAGCAATTTTGTTTATAAATAATTGTTGCAAAGTAAAAAATCTATAAATATGAGTTTATAGTCTAAGAGCTGATGACATATTTAGAGAACATATTTTAGTGGAGTGCTTAAGCCCTTATGGGATACAAACCTCGGAATTCATTTACTGTGAACGAATTTTTATATATGCTGAACAGGCTGCATGTGAAGCTTTAGGCACCCGGACTATAAAAATAATAATAGCACCAAAACAAATAAAACTCCGTGGTTCCGCCCAGAAATTAAAGAAAAATGTAGAGAAAAAAAAATAGCATACCTCAACTACAGAACATTACGCACACGAGAATCGTTCGAAACATATAGACGAATCCGAAACGAGACAACAGCACTAGTAAGACAAACAAAAAAAACCAACATTGAGAGGAAAATTTTCTCTAAACGTATGGAGAGTGACTTCTACGAACTTCAAAAACAAATTTGGCGCTTTGTAGGAACGCAAAGAAAAGAGATTAACGAGTTAGTTGAAACAAATTACATAGCAAGGGAATCCTGGATTGATTACGCCATCAGAACATACAAATCAAGAAGAAATAGAGGTTGAACTAAATACACCCAAAATAATGACCAACGACAAGGTACAGATTGAGGCAGCCGATTTAATTACATCCCTTCGAAAGCTGAAGAATAGGAAGAGCCCAGAGCAAGATGATATCCCAAACGATTTACTTAAATATGGCGGCCAAAGTCTCTTACAGCAGCTAACATCCCTGATTCAAAAAATTCTTTACCAACACACACGATACCCGATGAATGGTGAACCAGCACCACTATCTTAATGTTTAAAAGAGGAGATAAAGCTGATAACCAAACTATATAAGGGGAGCCATTCAACATCACACACTAAAACTTACGACAAAAGTAGTAACAAGCTTAAAATTAACGACTTAACATGCTTAGCAGATGAACAGCAATGTTTCAGATCGGGCAGATGCACAGACGCGGTTTTTATCTTAAAACAGATAACAGAAAACCAGCGTATATGTGTTTTATTGATTTAAACAGTTCGACCGTGTTCAGCTAAGAGACGTTGTACACCTTCTTTACAATAGGAAAATCCCACACAACCTCGTTAAAACTATACAAAACATATATGAAGCGAACCATATTCAAGCTAAAATTAACTGGGTCCTGACCGAACCAATAAATGAAGGCTGTGGTATCCGACAAGGTGACTCCCTAAGCCCTCTCTTTTGCCAACAACATCATTATGGATGAAATCATAGGAAATGTACGTTTACTGAAGGGATGCAGTATGGGCGACCAGGAAATTTTATTCTATGTATGCCATTGATAAATATTGGCTGAAAATGAGAACGATCTACAGCGCTATTACATCGATTTAATTGCACTACCAAATCACTTAATATGATAATATCAACACAGAAAACTAAATGCATGACGACATCAAAAATATCACTAAGATGCAAGCTGGAAGTCGAGGGCAATGTTATTCAGCAAGAGATGAAGTTTAAATATCTAGACATAGAAATCTCAGGATATGGTGATGTAGAGGCGGAGTGCGAGAACGGACAACGAAGGCAACCAGAACAGCAGGATGCCTGAATGATACAATATGGCGAAATAAAACATTGAGGTGGAGACTAAAGCGAAAATTTACAAGGCAACGGTAAGACCAATAATGACATACACTGCAGAAGCTCGACCTGATACAGCGAAAACTAAACAACTACTAGAAACAACCGAAATGAGAGTACTACGCAGAATAACTGGAAAGACGCTTCTGGACATGGAGAGAAATGAAAGCATAAGAAGAGCGTGCAAGTTGGAAAATGTAAATGAGTGGGTACTCAGCAGAAAGGAAAAATGGAACGACCATATCAGCAGAATGGACAACAGGATAGTGAGAGTTGCACGCGACAAATCACCGCTGGGTCGCAGAAGCTTAGGACGTCCACGAAAGCGATGGAGCGACAACTTGTCATTCTAACCGGTAGAGACGACGAAACCAAACAGGCGATTCGCCCTGGTAAGCTGAAGAAGGAAGAAAAGAAGAAGAATTTTTATAAAAGTTTTTTGCATTGTATTGTTAATACGATATATTACAAAGTTTACCCATTTAAATTCGTTGCTTTCACTTTAGTATTTAAATAAACACATATACAAATGCATACATATAAGATGGCTCCATGTTCCGAAAAAGCTCTATATCAAGTTCTATTTGAGGATTTTTACTCCAAACCTTTTAAATATGTGTTTAATGGTAGTTCACATTTCAAAAATATTTTTATAGATATACAGGGTGAGTCAAATATATATCTATATTTGTTTAGTTCAGTGAATTTGCTATAAAATTCCGGTTCAAATACATCTTAATACCATTAGTTTATCGTCAAGTTTATCGCTAAGGAACCGCCGTTTGCCAGCTTTTCAAATTGATAATGAATTGCACTTAAGAAATGTACATATTAACTAACGGACTATAAGAAGAAGATTAAATGAAGCAAATCTTATGCTTCGGGACCAGAGCTTACTAGATGTATTGACTAGGTCCAAAAGCAAAGGCATGGACTTAATGTAAAAATTACGAAAAAATGTTAGTGCCTTTATCAAAAGCGAATATTTCCAGCAAAATAAAGCTAATGAGATGAACCAAAAAACAAGAGGATGCATCTAGATGATAAATGATTTTAAATTTCTTGCGGTTTTACCATATTCCACAGGGTGTTTTCAAACTTTTCACCAAAATATCAACATTTTGTTTCCCTCGTATAATTAACAGATGGGAGTTTCCATTTTAATTTAGAAAAAGATACTAAAAAGTCAAATAATTTGGCGACACACTGCTTAAAATCATCAAAAATATAAATATATTAACTTTTAAAATACATAAAAGTTTTAAGGTGCTCATTTTCGTGCCGGTCGGTGAATGTATTTCAAAAACTATACATTTTAAATCATATACTTTTCTAATGAAACAAACTTTTATTTTTTTACTAGAATCCAAAAAATCAATTAATATATAGGGTCTTCATTACAAAAACATAACTTTGATGTGTAACATTTTTTAGGGACACCTTCCTAAGCAGAACTCTACATAATTTTTAGAAATGCTTTAAATTGACTTACATAAGCTCACAAAAATTTCACTTCAATACAAACTTTTGTTCTCCTAGCAAAAACCGCGTCGTATATGTCGCGCCGCCTTGTATAATTCGATTTCAATGACTAGAATATAAGCAGAATAGGTATAGCTTATGCATTAGATTTATTTACTTCAATAAATTTACTTAAGAAGGACATAATTAAGAATTTACCAGAATTACTAAAATACAAAATTAAAAGCAACGAAAAAAATGGGTAAACATTTTAGTATTTTATCTATAAAACACAATACAGAAGGTTTCACATTAATACGTTAACAGTAATTGAATTCCGAGGTAAAAGGCTCTGGGCATTCCACTATTAGGCAAGTTAAAATATCCAAAAAAGAGTACAGTTTATGAAAAATAATATTTTCGTCTTATTCATAATATTAACATTATAATTCACCGGTATCGTAAGAGACCAAGTTAAAAAGAGCAAGTTAAAATGGAGACAGATCCTCCAGCCTCCATCTCACGGGGTTCGTCAGCCGGAGGCAAGCTCCTCGACTGTGAAGGGCGGCATGGAGGGCAAACTCCAACCGTGGAAGGGAGTGTACCCTCGGAGGAAGAGGCGCTTGAACTGTTGTCAGAGGAGGATGGGAAATACTGTCCCGCCTACAACGGGGGTATGATGGGTTATAGACTGTGTGATGAACTATTACTCAAGAAAGGAGAAAACACAATAGATCTTTAAGGTCGCAGTGATTAACCCCCCTCCCCCCTCTCTTGCTCATTCTACATTCTACACAGCCTCTAAGGAAAATAAAAAGAAACTTTTTTTTTTTAATACAATCTAATAAAAATAAATGTATTGATCACAACTGTGAATGTTAGTAATGTTTGACAATCGCTTCTTTGATTTTTAAAAAAGAACATAACATAAATAAACATAACATACGTAAAATTAAAACAAATTAAAAATAATCATACAGAAAGTTTGAGGCTATTTGGTTTTACCTTATTAAGTAATTGTTATCAGGTAGTAATAATTGTTAATTTGAAGTTTAACTTGATATAATGTCATTTTAACAGAACGTCAAATGTTTTTGTAGGCAATATCTAACTTTAAAAAAACTAAAGTGTTTTTTTTTTTTTTTTTTTTTTTTTTTTTAAATAGTTTTCTTTATTCTTTGTATATTTTACTTTGTAGATTTTCTTTGCAATGGCAAAATACCTATAAAACTTTTTTGGAGAGATGAATCCGCCACATGATAAAGTATTCTAATTGTTTCTTTACTGTGCGCCACTGAAATACAGATCGGAATTGAGGACAAGACAGCGCTACAGCAGACTCGGAAACCCGTTCGCAGCATCTTGATTGGATGATTATTATTAAATTTTCACACGGCCTTAAGAATGATCAAAATCGTTAAAAAGTCATTTTTGAATTTGCGTTTTCAATCTGGGAGGGTCTGCTTTTGGGAAATATATCAGAGGATCATAAAATTATTTTTACTAATTTAAGGTATCGTATTATATTCACATTAACAAAGTATTATTCAAATGATACGAAAAATGCCAGGGGTAAGGACTATTATAATTATTAGTGGTAACATTCCCAGATCATAATGATAATATCATAATGATTCTGGGAATGTTACAACTTGATTCTCTAAAGTACCTGCAATGGAACTACCGTTTAGTGTATTTACAAAAAATAATATATTTTTATTTAAATATCAAAGATATTTAGTTTAATAATATTAATGATATTCGTATAATTTTGGATTAGCGAAATATTAGGCAAATAAAGAAATTCTAAGTAGGCAGATAGAATCCAAAAGGGTTATATGTAAATTGTATAATGAATATGAGTCTATCAAAATTATTTCCTTACGCAAACATTTGTGACATTTGGAGCAACACATTTTTTAAACTACTGTTATATTATAATAGTTATCTATGATATAAGTGCTTAAAGTGGTATTTTATTTTGTGAGAAGGGAAGCTTCCCTTCGAACACAATAAAATCACTTTTAGCACACATATCATACACTATTTTTTCTAGAAACAAGTTTATGCTCGTATAATGAAGGTATTATTACTTTTTACTTTAATGAATAATTCATAATATGTCATTCTGAAATCAAATTAATTAATTGTTTAAACGATGTACTTCCCGATTCAGATTAAAGCTTGAACAGCACGTCAACGGAGAAAGATCATACGATAACGGACGTGTTGGACACTTTTTTGACAAATTTAATCTAACCTTAATAAAAAATATAATAGTAAATAAGAGCTATATAGGAACGTCGGGAAAACGAGAATTTTTAAGAAAGCTGGTTCTTTAATATATCTTTTGCTATGCTCTCCTGACCAAAATGTGGGCTGTCTGGCTGCCGGTAGACAACTGCGGTTCCCTACTGCGCATCACATCTGTACAGGGTATCCCTATTTTACTTTATATTCAATGATTGTATCTCAATGATTTTTTCACATTACTTTGTTACTTTTTTATGAAACTAAATATGCTACACATAGGTTTGTCCTAGCCTTTTTAGTTCCTGGAATACAGGGCGAATTTGTGATGCGCAGTAGTGAACAGATGTACACCATCATTTGCGTACTTGGCAAACCTTGTAAACAGCTATGGTAAGCTTGGCGTTCACACTACGTGTTTATTTCAACAAGTACGCCAGCACGGGCATTATTTAAAATACTTGACAAGTAAACAAATTAAACAGTACTATTTTTGTTTTTCAGTTCTTGTCGAGGGGTGTCTCACTGTTAGAATTACATGTACATTTCCTTGGCAGTCGCTGGAAGCCTTTGGCATCAATCTTGAAGTCGAAATTATAATTATACTTAGCAGTCGTGGTGGTCTTTATCGCAGTACGAAACAGCCTGTTTTAATTTGAAACAGAACCATCCCCCCAAAATTATTTCCGTTGTATCTGGTTTTATCGGTGGAACTGAACAAGAAAATTAACAATACTAACT
>NW_022146037.1:18749-45692 GCF_002938485.1 Sitophilus oryzae
ACATGTATTGCTGTATAGAATAATAGTGTTACAGGATGTTAAAACTTTTAAAATTAGTTTTTTGTAATTATCTTAAATACCATTATTTTTATTTGAAATTGCTGTAGGTTGGACTAATAGTAATAATAACTAATAGTAATAATATTTAATAATAAATTAGGTAAAGTATATAATTTGATGTTAATTTTATTTTTATTTTATTAATTGTACTTACAATTGGTGTTTATTCATCAAGGAGGCCGAATTCGACAAAAATATCAAGATATAACTTTTAATTTGCATTAAACGGCCTATACAATTTTTATATCAAAGAAAGTCAGTGGCGCACATGTATTTTTTTTTTTGAAAATGTTCCAGGATAACCCATATGCACATCCTGATGAATTGTGGGGTAACTTGTAGTACTTTTATCCTCAAAATTTCATTCGAAATCACTAAAAGTACTTTTGGTAAAGAAAATTGTAATATATCGAAAAAATATTTAGAGTTACTAACACCCTATAACTAAAAATCAACCAGAATCGGACCTATGTTGATATGAAAATAAATCTTATTTACGTGAAGAATCTCCTAATGAGAGAAAGCACATGTTTTTGAAACACCCTGTATAATCTATATTATGAAATAGAAAAGATTTAAGTCTTTGTAGACTAAGTCATTAAAGATTTAAGTCTTTTTGATGTTACTTAAGTAATTAAAAAGATTTAAGTGTTAAAGGCAGGCTTTGATATATTAATAAACTTTTAGGCGGCATCCTGTAGCAGAATAAAAAACAATGCTCAATACCACCAGAAACCCCAACAACAGCAACAGAATCAAAGCAAACTAAATTCCTAGGCCCCACTGGGTTCAACCCTAGGCCCTCCCCAGGATGGGGGAGGCCTAGGGTTGAGATAATGAAGCCTGCACATCTTTTCAACGACAATATAAAAGATTTGCCAGAAAATTAAAAAGACAGATTTTGTTACTTCAGAGATTTCCTGAAACAGATATTCTTAAACGAAGATTGATTATATTAATCTGGTTTTCAAGTCCTCGAATTATGTCACTCGTTAGCGTCTCCAGCACACCGCAACTATAATTATTACTAAGCAAGCTCGTATATACGTTAACGTCACCGATTTTAATCGCGGAAAAAAATGCTCAGTTCCAACTCAGCTGTCATTAAGCAGGCCAGATTATAGCCGAAGTAGACCGAAAAGATTGAAGCGTTTTTATTGACGGTCGGTTACTTGCAGTAGCGGGTGATTTTTTTCATCTTATTTAGTCGAACAGGTCGAAACGACTGACATCGGATTGAAATCGATGCGATGGCGATTATCATGTTTTCTGACCACCGAATCAAATCGATAGAAGAATTATTAAAAATGAGAAAAATAGGCTGCTATTGATTGACGTTGACCGGTTTTACAATTAAATAAATAAAATCAAATATTTTTTTTAATTAATTAAATATAGAAATATATCAGAAATCTTTGAAGAGGGTCAGGATTTTAACGTATAAGACAGTGACGGAAATTTTAATGGAAGAATCAAATGTATTAAAAGAGAAAACATTTGGGTTGATACATTTCTCCTATGCGGTATTGCCTAAAAGCTAACAGAAACGAGCATTATTAAATATCAAAGCAAAACTTCTGAAGGCGGGTAAGGGGACAAATAACCCACAATCTTTAAGATGTTAATTTAAATTTTAATGCTTCAAAAAAAAAGCAGGGGGCGATATGTTTCGGGAATTTAAACTATTCCCATCATCAGGCCCAAAAAGACAAAAAGTCAACCTAGGAAGTACAACCACTCGGAAGAAAGAAAATTAGTTAGAGCTGTTAACATTCACACATCAACTCTACATTATAATTATAAATTGCATATTTTCAAGAAGGAAGCCTTTCGTTGTAATACCAAATAAATGTCTATATCATAATTTCCAGACAATCTTATTTCAATTTTATATTTTCATTTTTGACGAGAATGAACGTTCGTCTTATAAGAATGTTTCTGTGATAAGACGTCATTAAACGCATTAAACCATCTTACTACTTTAATAAACGAGTCATTCCAAAAAGGGAGTTTTTCCAAACTGCCTTAAGACAGCGATAATTATTCCTCTGTATAAAGGAGGTAATAAAGATGAAGCTTCGAACTATCGCCCAATTGCACTTCTGCCCACATTATCTAAGATCATTGAAGATTGTTTAAAAAAGGTTTCTATCTTTTCTCCTTAAATATAAAATACTTACTACCCATCAATTTGAATTTCTAAGTAACAGTTGCACAATTGATGCTATGTTCGACCTTTTAATAATGTATACTCTAGCCTGAATAACCATCACTCTACAGCTACAATTTTTCTGTGATTTAAGCTTTCGATTGTGTAGATCATAATATCTTAATTAACAAATTGCAATACTATGGTTTCAGAGGAGTGCCGCTCGAATGACTTAAGTCATATCTTAGCAACAGAAGGCAGCTTGTGAGGATTGATACGTCTATGTCTTTTTGTAAGCCTATAGAATGTGGTGTCCTCAGGGTTCAGTACTTGACCCTATTTTGTTTCTGGTGTTTATCAACGACATTGCAAATCTAGAGATTAGCGGTAAAATCTGCCTCTTTGCGGACGATACTAGTTTCACTTGGAGCGGCCCAGATGTTGCGGCACTATATGACACTATATCCAGTGACTTACGCACCATTAAGTCTAGGTGCGATTCTAATCTCCCTATGCCTCAACCTATCAGAAACTAAAGTTTTGTCATATAAAAGCAATATACAACCTTTGTACTTAATAACACCACTGTTGACGTCGTGGACTCTGGTGAAATTCTTAGAACTTGTTGTAGACAACTCGTTAAAATGGGACTTTCACATCGAAGCTCTATCAAAGAAACTAAGCGCTGCCTGTTTTGCGCTAAGATCAGCTTCTAAGAAACTTAACTTCTCAACCTCTAGAATAGCCTATTATGCCCTTTTTGAATCATATCTTCGTTATGCCCTTCCATTCTAAAATTTGCTGCTCAACAAAATTTGATCGTGTTTTCAGACTCTTCAGAAGAGAGCAGTCCGATATTTATTGGGACTGAACAGTAGAACTCACTGCCAGAATTTCTTTAAAAGTTTGAAAATACTGACTCTTCCTTCTTCATTTTGAACTGTTTGCTTAATCCGCAAGCACTTATCTGCTATTCCCGAAAGGCCATCTCATAACTATCCTTAGGAATGCAGAGCACGATCTCTATCTGCCAACCCCGAGCTCAGAACTAGTTAAGGGTTCAATACTGTACAATGCCAAAAAAATGTACAATCATCTGCCTTTGAATATCGTCGTTTTCATTCTTTTCTCCGCATTTCGCAAAGCTCTCAAATCATACTTACTGGAGAGAGCTCTATATGCGGTAAACGACTTTTTGTTGATGTTTAATTATGAACAATTTTGGAATTTTAAAATTTTGATCATCTCACACACTGGTCAAAAGTCGAGTTTAATATTTTATAACTCTAAAAATTATATCTATTTACTGCGTAGTACTGTTCTAAAATTGTTCATGTATATTCTTTTGTAATTTTAAAGATTTAAATTTTTTTGAATTGTATTATTTGTACTGTATTTTGTTGTTTGTATTTTTTATGATTTTGTTGTTTGTGAGTGCTTTGTCGATGAAGCTTGTTATTAAAAATGAGATATGTTATTAAATAATAATAAGAAGAAAGTAAATAAATATTGATCAATTATTAAAGACGCCTAAAACTGTTAATCAATAAAACTAGCACTGTATTTTATTTTTCTACTTGCTATATTAAAATTCCTTAGTATTTTTAGTTGATCCTTCGTATACGGCCAGCGTTCTGACTGATCAAATAGCACTTCCGCCGCACCCGGTAAACGTACCAATTTTTTGTCACCTCGAAGGTCACGGGCCGCCTTTGAAGTCAAAAAAAAATAACAATAGAATTTCTTAGAGTGAGCCAACTGTATATGTATATATTCTTTAAACTGTGGTATTAGCGGCACTTGACCACCCTGTAACTTCGTTGTGGATATAGCAAGAATATTAATTTTACTAAACATGGAGGACATACTATTGCTGGCTAGATTACCAAATTATCTAACCTCATAGTTTATGAATTATCGCTTGTCAAATTTCCTTAATTCGACATTGGCCCACTGACAGATCATCAAAAATTCTAAGGTATCTATCTTCTAGGTCTTCTAGAAGTGTCACAAACTCCAAATTATGAATTTTAGGTAGCTTTAAGCTTATAATGGAAGAAAAATATACAAAATCTCGAAATATCCTTATGGATTAAAAATTCAGTTACCCGTAGCGGGTAACTGAATTTCCGGCGATGGTAATAGGAGAACCGGTAATAAGATTGTTTTGAAAATTTGAATTTTTACTTAAAGGCACCTTCTTCATTTATCTTAAATATTATCAGCGTTACAGTGTTTGGTTTGGTTTGGTTTGGTTTGATATTTGTTATTTTAAATGGATTCTTCAATGAAATTTTAAAAACACCCATCATATTATTACATTTTTTGAAACTACTTTAATATCTCATAATTTTTCTATTATAATAACCCGTCTCTTATAGTTTTAGAGATAAAAAATAAAATATATGTAAAATTGGCAAAAACATGATTTTGAATAAGCATTGGAAAAATCATGAATTGAATCATAAAACATTTAAAGTTGAAATTTAGTGCACTGTTTAGATTTACTTAAAAGTGCCGTGCAATTGCCAAGTCATGAAGAAAATACTTTCGCTGATATTTTTATTTTAAATTAAGATTTAAATGCATTAAATAAGTCTCGAAAGGAATTAAATAAAATACACAAGTTAATTTTTCTATTAAAAATAATGGTATTTATTATACAAATTATTAACATATTCAACAAATATAACAATAGTCAAAGTACTTAATCATAAGCTGCTTATAAACAATTACTTTGAACGCTTAGAAAGCTACCTACAAAACGTTTTACAGCAATTAAAGAGTGCTGCTGTCCTTAAAACTAAAATAAATACATTTTTACACGTCTATCACAAATCGAAATTAGTGAATGACTGAAAATACTGAACAATTCGTTGTTGCAAACTAACCAGCTTGGGTACTCTTTGAATGTATACCACTTTTTCCGACTTATAAAAGCATCATATAAAATAAGAATTTGTGGAAATCAAGATTGACTTAGATTTGACACTTAACCAGAAAGAGCAAAGATTATTTTATTATTTTTACAATTTCCTTTTACTATTAAAATAAATACATCATTATTGAGTTACATTAATTCACATAGCGAGTGTTTTTCAAAAGTTGATCGACCACATCTATAACTTTTTTATTTTTTCCAGATAAAAAACTAAGTAAATTTGGTATGTTCATATCCTGGTTTACCGGAAATGACTACTAAACTTCTGATTTTTAAATGGTACTCTCTTTAAGAAGCTTCTACGTCCCACTAGTCAACTCGCATACCCAGCAATGTTGCCGTTTGCTGTCGCCCTATTTTACAGCTGTTTTTATTTTTTATTTATATACAGTTGCAGGTAATAGCAATCAAAATACGCCGTAGGCGTAGGCCTACGGCGTATTTTGATTGCGTTGGTTAGTCCCTGGGGTAAGTTTTTTTTGTTTAGATTGCACGCGAAATACCCGACCAATTATCGTTTATATGCGCATGCAGAACTGCGAAATTAAGATACAACAAACGGCAACGTTGGATATGCGATTTGACTAGTGGGACGTAGAAGTTAGTCTCTCTTTATTTTTTTACTTGATATGATGGAAAATGACATACTGAATAGAATGACATATTATATGTAAACTTTTGACATTGTCAATTAAAAAAATAGCATTTTAAATTTCAATCTAGGGTGCTGTGGGTGTGTTAACACCATTAATTTTGAATGAAGGAGCTTTGGAAAAATTGATTTGATCGCCTAATAATGTTGTTCGTGTCTTTTCCTGGCTGGTTAGGCAATTTATTCAAATGGAACGAGTTTGTCTCTAGGATATTTGGACAAAGATTTTTTTGCGAATTGTTTGATATAGTCTGTGAAACGAATAACTTTGAATTTGACAGTTTCCGCGGGCTTTTCTAGTGTTAATTTTCTTAGGTTAGCAACTTGCGGCCATGTTGACGCAATGCCGTCTCTAATAGAACAGCCTCGGAGCGAGATTTATGACGTCACGCTAACATAATTATTCCTTATATTTGACCATGGCTAAAATCGTACTCTGTAGTCAATGTAGATAGTTTTTGTGTTAAAATAATAATTCTAAAAAATATGTAGTCATCTTTTGACAAGTTTATAAATATTAGTTTATTAATTGCAGTAAACATTATGTGGTGTGTGGTGTGAATATTTTATATGTAATTTTTTGGATTATATTCGACACTATTTTTTTCATATGACACAATACTGATGAAGGCTATAATGTTAATCGAAACGTTTTTTTAACCAAAAAAAAAAATAATGAAAACCCAAATGAAAACTTAATCAGCGTTTTTCCCGAACTTAAATCCCAAGAAAATCAAAATTTTAGAATAATTTTACATATAAAATGACAGCGATCTTTATTTCATAGCCATCGCTGACGTCTTTTTTTCTATGATATTGTGTTATTTGCAAATATAATTTTTCGAACATTGATACTTGCAAAATATACACATAAATTTTGTGAATGAAATAATAATACATCACTATTAGTAGATTTTGAATGTTTTTTGTTAAATTAGATCGATTTTCAAACCCCAAAATTTAAAATATATTTTACATTTTACCCATTATCTTATGTACTTATTCATTATTTGTATATTGTAAAACATTTGCTGAATTTCTATGGTTCATAGTTTATTTGCCAAAGTATTTGTTACTATAAATAGGTATATATATTGCATTTATTAACTGTATATTATGTATATTTCATGTAAACTATATAATTTTTAAAATACAAACCAATACGAAGAATAATTATTATGTATTCCATGTATTCTACAACATATTTATTAATCCGTAGTATCTAACTAGCGTGACGTTATAAATCTGGCTCCGTGGCTGTTCTATTAGAGACGGCATTGGTCTGACAATTAGAAATGCAAAAGCTGATGACATTTTACTTTTAACAATTATGACATTTCGTGTTGAATTTTGCAAGAATAGTAAGAACTGCCACTTGTTTTATTATTTTCCTTTTCTATTTCACGAAAGTAAAAAGAGTTACCTATCTGATTCGTTCAGGTACTCAATTTAAAGAATATCGGTAACTTTTTTGACAGAGGGATTTTATATTTGCCAGGTTGGTAAAAAATAAAGGTCAAAATTCAAAGTTATTCATTTTATAGACTATACCACATAGTTAATATTTCGAGTCAAAGTGTCATTACATTTATGGCGATGACACTCTAGATTGAAATTTAAAATGCTATTTTCTTTTTAATTCAAAATATCAGAATCGTTGTTCAGAATGTCGTTTTATATCAAATACAGTAAAATAATACCGAACTTACCGTTTTAAAAATCAAAAGTTGTAGTCATTTCCGGTGAAACAGAAACTGAACGAAACTATAAATACGTCAATGAATCCGCATTTATGTTACATATTGAAAGACCAAGTGTCATTTTTTTAACTTAATATGAAATTTATAGGGTTGAGCTACTTTTGAACAATACCCGGTATTTCTGAAATTTATTGTGAAAAAAATCTAACATCTCAATAAATTTAATAAATAATTTTTTACTGAAATATTTTATTAAAAAAATTGGGTATAGACTGCCCAACGAGTGAGAAAAGCCAGAAATTATAATTTGCCTGTGAACTAAAATAACAGTACAATTGTTATTGCCTGGTTCCTCTCGTCGGACAGTCTAAGATTTCTATATTAATACAATAAATACTTAAATAAGAAAAAATAAATCTGACAGCAAGAGAACTAAAACTAATCATTTACTACATACAATTTCAGGTACTAAAATTTATTACATTATTATCAATTCCATTAATTATCATTACTACTTATAAAATAAATAGTTTAGAGTCAAACTTCATACTAAGCTGGTTAGTCAGTAGTTTTCAGATCGAGATTTGAAGGCATTTAGAGGGAATGAAAAATACGTCACAATTACTTCAATATAGGTGCAAAGCAACGAAATATAATGTTTATATATTGAGATCTATAAATAATGTTTTGTTTTATCTTAGAAAAATAATTGTGTACAATGCAATATCAAGCAGTATTAATCCAATCATATATTATCTAGTTAAATTGACTAAAAACTGAATATATCCTACATTGGTAGTTAGTTTAAATCACAGCTAAGTCACTACCAGCCGGTCACTTATTGAGTACTCGCGGTTTACATGCCACGCCTGTCTTCGTACATTTGTCGGCAGTTACGCTGAGGCCACACTAACCTTAACGTGTAATGTTCATATCGCAATAATTATTGCGTCAAAAATTATGGATTAAATTACGCGGTAAAATTAATGGCTACACTTGTATTTGGAACAAAAGATGCGTTATTTCATAAAATAATGCCATCACGGAGGTTGAGGCCGCTGCACTGCTGGTATATTATATGAGCGTAAATTATTATTATATGAATTTATTATATTGTAATTGGGCCAGACGAAAAGCAAGACTTTAAAGAAGGTGGTGGATGATAAAAATGCACAGGAAACGTACAAGGTAACTACCGTATTTAAACACGTTCAAATTCCGTCGCCAACCGCTACAAACACTGCTAGTGTAGCCACAACGCAGCAAAAATAACGCGCTAATATGTTTGATGTGTCGACGAAGGCCGCCACCCGTGTTATCGCCTAACGTCAAATGCCATCAATAAAAACAATAATAAATTAGCGCGCTAATTTCTGGCTACACCTACGTTTAATGTAAGATAATTAACGGTATTAGGCGTTAGTGTGGCCCCAGCATTAGAGCACAAGTCTCGATAGGTTTTTAATGTATTGGCTAACAACCGCTGGCGGTATTGTTAATGTATACAAAAAAATACCGCCATCTGGAGGTATGATATTTCTATATCTGTAAATGTCGGTGGAAAAATTAATTAATTTGTCGTTGATGGCGGTATAAACTTAGCATACCTAGTAGCATACTGATAGAACTGATAACATAAACTTTGTAATTGTTTGACTTGAATTGAGTTGTCGATGTTATTTGATAAAAAAAATGTAAAACAATTTTTTTTTTAAAAATCAAAATATTCAAAGAAATCAGATCCCCATTAATCAAACAGAGAGAGAGAAAAAAAAGAAGAAGTGGTAGAAATGCAATCAAAAGGGAGCTTACAGTGTGTTTTGATTGCTGGAGCTCTAGCTAGGCTTACAGTGGCGGATACAGAGGGGGGCCTATGGGGCCCGGGCCCCCCCCAAAATCTGTAAATTGGGTTAAATATTGGGCTTTTGGGTTAAAAATGGCGCCCTAAAAGGCATATTTTTGTTATTTTTATTTGAACAAAAAAAAAAAAAAAAATTTCTGTATCCGCCCCTGTAAGCTTATATTACTATCTAAGTCCCCCGACCGCCAAAACATTACTGTTTTGAGTTCCTCCATTCTGACGAACTGATTTTGAAATGAAAACACAACCTTTATTTTTGTATTTCGATTAGGTGATAAAAAATTTCAGTGTATGTTGTTTGCTTATTTTGTCTATAACATGTCAAAAATGGTTATTTTTGTATGGAATAAAATATAGTTTTATTTTTAAAACAGTAGCTAATCATGGAGCTTACGTGTGTAAAAACACATATAAAACTTGGTAAAATGAGGGCGGTATCGGTTTTAAAAAAAGTATATACCTTTCATTTCGGCGGCGGTATACTTTTTTTTATATACAGGGTGCCCCAGGCTGAGCGTCCACTAGAAGTTTCTAAGAATTAAAATATCTTGATTGGGGAGTTTTGTACATCATTGTTTCACAATGTAATCTATCGATTAAAATATTTTCAATATGGCGGCACTTCCGAAAATACCGGAAATTGACAACAACTTTCTTAATTTAAATGGGTACCCCCATTTTTTGTTACATACTTAAATATTTCTGTAAAATTTTATGAATTTTGATATCAAACATTCTATACCTAACACTAACAGTTTTTGAGAAAAAAAAATATTTAAAATTTTTCAATGAAAAAAACCGCCTGTCAAAAATTTTTGTATAAACTAAACGTCAAATTTAGTCATTATCACAGCCACTGTGATATAAAGAGAAGACATGTGGTTATCTATTTCAAAAATTAAATTGTTTGAATGTCACATAATATTGGCCGTAGCTAAAATGGAATTGAAAGATTAAAAAATTATCATAAATCATTTTTTCAAATGGAAACCCGCTTTTTCAAATGTTTTTTTAATTGTTACTTTTGATTATATATGTTCTATACATAAAATAAATCGTTTTGAAGTTATTTAAGATTTAGTTTCAAAGCGTATTATATTTTTCTGGTTTTTAACCGAAAGTAAAAAAAATAATAAACTTTATAAAAGTTACTTTATAAGTTTTTTGACAGAAAAATACTGTCTGATGGTTTGACGCTTAATGTCAAGGAAGCTAGATAAAATCATAAAAAATTTACGCTTTAACACTAAATCTTAAATAAAAAACGATTTATTTTACAAAAATCGATGCGATCTGGATATTGTAGTTCTCTAGAGACTTCTAATGCACGCTCAACTTGGGATACCCTGTATATTTATCATAATCCGCCGTACTCGGTCCAGCGCTCCTCACTGTTCCGGCAGTACTTCATATTAATAAATTAATAAATATATATACGTATATAAAATAAATAATATATAACATCAATTGTCTATACCGATACCGTCGGTATATCTCTAAGTTGCTTGCGTCAATTGTCTATACCGCCGGCGGCCCCAGTCAGTTTATTTTTAAAGGAGTTTCAATGGCACTCAGAGTGGCCATGGTATAACATAAGAAAGAGTGGTATCTAGGTAAGTATGCAGAGTTTCATGTAAAGCCGCCCATACATTATGAAACAAACGAGCTGCCAATGTATGATAGTGTTTGATGCGTTGCGCAATTGTTTGATGAGTTTCAAGAATGTTTGAATTCTTTTGTGCAACGGAACGTTGCGCTTCGCTTTGTTGCGCAACTTGTTTGATAGTGTAGGGACCGCTGAATCAGTTGTGCAACGCAGCGTTGCACATCGCTTTGTTGCGCAATTTGTTGATAATGTATGGGCCGCTTGTTGATGATGAGAAGCCAAGTCGACTGGCTGTCTAATGAATAGGCTGTTGTTTAAATTACATGGAATACTTAATATTGATTTTGGATTTCATGACAATTTTTTTTACTACTTAAACGATAAGCAACTGTTAACATATTTTTTGAAAAAAAGATGTAGGTATGTATTTTTTGGTATTATCTGGCTAATAATACACAAATTCAATCAGTAAAATATGATTGGATTAATAATTCTATTAAGACACATATCAAAACAATCTTCATTTGTGCATTCCTTATTTTTACATTACATTTGGTCTTTTTATTTTTTATGCAACATATTATTATATTTACATATCGAATGGACGGTCTTTAAAAATTCTAGAAACTACGTAAATCAATAAAAGATTTTACGATAAATTTGTAATAATACAAATACACTACTTAAATATTAAGTATGTTCTTCTATCACAAAGAAAATGTGTGTGTACAAGACCTGAGAAGCGTCTAACTTATTTTAAGCCCCGTCCAGACATAACGTTTGGCCTGTGAACGGAAACGGAATGTATAGTGAGAATCAACCTTTAAGTCCATTTCACTAGTCAAAAAAAGTAGCAAAATAAGCGTTCGGCATTTAACATTTTATGTAAAACTGGCAAAGTGTTTTTACACAAATGAAGAAGGAAATTAAAGGTAAAGAATTATTTTATATCCGTATTGAAACACATTTTTAGACAACTTTATTTTTAAGATTTTGATGGTCCAACATCAATAAAATATTCCTTATGTTTGGACTAAATTTTCTCGAAAATAAAGACATAATTTAAAATTCCGTTACAATACGGAAATAGATTGAAGTTTTTTCATTACAGTGATATATAATTTATATGGTTTTGAAACAAATTGTTCGATATTTTATGGCAAATGCTGAAGCTCTGCAAATCAAGCCTTAAGGGCTGAACAGAATTGATCTACAGACTTAATTTAGTTCAAGTAAAACAACCATTTTTTCTCCTAAACATAAAGGTGAGTTTATATGAATCCGTAATGCGTCTTCTGTCGTTCCGTCACTACAATCATACTTGTACGTGAGCTGTCACTTTAGAAATAAACGATTAAAATTGCATTAAATCATCGACGAACGACGCGTGACGCATTCAAACCCACACTAATGTTTTACTTGATTTTTGACGTTTTTTTCTGAACAGGTAAAACGTAACATCTTGACGGGGCTTTACACATTCTTATAATATTTAAGCCTGACAATAATTACACTTAAAAATAAAACGTTAGGCGAAGAATAATTTAAAATAAATAAAATGAGTTTATGCTGTACAGAGTGAGTCATCGATTGCTTAACATAGATTTAAACATCAATATTAAAATTTTTCAAAAAGTGGGTTAGGAGTATTGATGTAGATTTGAAGTACACAGAACTGAAAAATGATTTAAGTGTACACGGTGTCTCAAAAAAATTAGACACTAAATAACTTAAAATAAGATATTTTAAGTATATGGTAAAAGTACTTTATGTTATATGATAAGCAGAGCTTTTATTTTTGAGATATATCCAAAAAAGATCTAGTTGTACTGTATCTTCTGTGGATACAGTTGTACTGAATATATGTTGATTGTTTGTACTGATATGATTACCAATTTTATAGTTAAGACTATTTGAATTTTTTTTGAGAGACTTTTTGGTTCAAAAAATATATTTTTTTTGTAAAAGGGTTAGTTTAGGTAAACATTGTTTGACATCAAAATTCATCTTATTTTGGCGGAATACAATATATTAAATTATTTTCGGATTCCTGGAAAAATAAAGATGAGTTTCATTAAAAGCATATGACCATACAGGGTGAGTCTAAAATAAGTGCAAATATTTTTAGAGGTAGTATATTTCGACCCCAGAAACACGTCTATGAGTTTTTTTTTCGCGATTTTTTTTTTAAAATTTAGAATTTTTTGATTTTTTTTAATTTTGAGTTAAAAAACATAATATCTTCATAATATGACAATATAGGGGAGTAGATTAAATTTACAAAAAAAAACTCAGAGAAGATTCAGCGCTTCTCAAAATTTTAAAAAAAATTCAAAGTAAAATATATCGGTTATTTTGGACTTATTTGAAAAATAGCAAAGAAAAAATATGTTTCTTTTATCGAGATATACCAGCCATGAAAATATTTGCACTTATTTAAGACTCACCCTGTATAATACTATAAAGGTTTTTGGCATATTTAACGTTTTCTAAAAATTAAGAATACATTTTAAATTTCAATAAAAGCTACCTAAATTAGAATTTACCTGGCATAGTTTAATGTGTAGTTTAAATAATCATTGTTCTTTAAATCAAATTAAAACTTGATCCGAAAAGTTATACAGGGTGGGACACAATTAATCATGAATATCGGTCCCTTTTAAAAGAAAGTTATACTCTTTTATTTTAAATGGAACACCCAGTAAATTCTTCCAATGTTCCGTGACGAATGTATGTCTCTTCAAATTACTATTAATGTTACCTATCCTGCAGACAAATATTCTTTTTAGATATTTTTAAATTTATGATATAGCGTCAGTAGATTTTTATTATTTGATAAACACTGCCAAATTAGTTTAACTTTAACAACCAGTTATCATTTTGTGTCAGTTGAAACGAAAAAAAAAAATATCACAATTTTTTTGGACACAATCTATATAATAATTTCTAAAATTTGTCGTACTTTAATATAGATAAGACCTATAATTATATTATTTCTGTGGTACTAAGACAGAACCCGATATGTCAAATTTGAATGACTTTGACATTACAGAATTATAGGTACTTATGTAGATTTATTAATATTCGTTTTTAATATATGTTTATAACTCTGTTTTATGAAATTGTTGACTCACTCTGTATATATAATGGGATGTACGGATACAAAAATTGTCCATGTGTTGTACAATTTAAATATATACAATCAATTGTATACAACCAAATTGTATAGTTTAAATTCAAAAAATTACCTGCAAAATGTACGTAATTTCGTGTTTTTTATATTCCAGGAATATCTATTATTTCAATGAATAAACGGGGGGATACTCGGGCATGATAATGGCAAAAATATAATAACAGCAAGCTTGAATAAATAAAGTGTCCTTTTGAGCACTCTATAGGGTGTACCACTGTAAAATTACAGATAGCTCGAAAGTTTACAAAAATAAATAAAATAGATTAATAAGGATAAAAATAAAGGTTTCGTTGATATTTGCACCATCTCACTGGGGCGATTGCACTTGGTCCATTATAGGAATAAAATCATTGTTACTTTACAGTGAGGTACCTTTTCATATAGCACAATTTACTTAAAACATCAGCGGCTACTAAAGGGAATTAGGTATAAACTAGAGTACTAAAAAATATAACACATTCGACATACCAACAGCGTTATAATTTTCTTCTCTTATTTTTTTATATTAATTATTATCGATTCTGAGATCTGAGGTTACTTTGGAATTTAAAATTGTTAGAACGAAAAATATACAAAATCATATTTACATAGTTTAGATATACAGGGTCGCTGTTATGTATGGAAACGGTCGATTATTAGGTAAAATATAGGAGGTACCGCAAAAAGTTATAGGAATTTTAAATATCTATTAGCGAGCAATAAATTTAAGTATACAGGGTCTGTTATAAAGTCGTGGCACATAAGAGTTTAATTTTTTTAAATAGAACCCCCTGTATATTACTGAATATTTCAATTTTTCCTTCAATTGTAACCAAAAATCGAAATACACGCAATGTACCTCAAACCAAACGTTTCCGAGTTATTGACTTTTGAAAATATCACTTAAAACAATTTGATTTAATTAATTTCGGTATGTTCAGTTTCATTTAACGATGCCATTCTGCCGAAACTGTGATACTTGATAATATTTGACATTAGTTCTCAAGTTAGCATTTATAGGTGTATAAAATGAGATTATATCAAGTCTGGAAATTACAAGATGTTCGTTTAACATTTCAATTCTTCAATTTATGTACATTGTGTATTACGATTATTGCTTCAAATTGGAGGAAGAATTGAAATATGTAATAATATACAGGGATTTTCATTTAAAAATATATAAAGTTTGATGTGCCACAACTTTATGACCGACCCTGTATATTTAAATTTAATAGTAGCTAATAGGTATTTAAAAATCCATTACAACAGTATCACAGGTTCGGCAGAATAGCATCATTAAATGAAACTAAACATATCGAAATGAATTAAATCAAATTGTTTAAGTGATATGTTCAAAACTCAATAACTCGAAAATGGTTGGTTTGAGGTACATTGTGTGAATTGAAGGAATAATTGAAATATGCAAAAAAATGAAACTTTGAGGTGCCATGACTTTATGACCGACCCTGTATACATAAATTTATTACTCGCCAATAGACATTTAAAAACCCTATAATTTTTGTATTTAACTTTTTGCGGTACCTTGTATATTTTACCTAATAATCGACCGTTTTTATACAAAAAAGCGACCCTGTATTTGTAAATACATGGTGTTTCATAACAGACCGTTTCCACAATTACTATTTACAAAAAATTAAAATAAAAATTCAAAATGTCAAAAATTAACACTGATTATATATAGAAGAAAAAAAAGATTACAGATATACAAATCTATTTCGAAAAAAAATTTCTCGAATATTAAACTAAAAAGAATTACCTCTTAAGGAAAACTGGCAGGAAGCGCCATCAAAAAATAAAGAAGAATACGGGCCAAGTAAATGAAGTCTAGGGCTTGACCTCGCCAAAATTATCATTAATTGTCATTCCCTAGCCGTCTTTGACGCCGTTTTTTTTCGATCGTATGGTGTTTTCATTAGGTAATAATTATATGAAACAGCCTTAATATGAAATAGAACCATCCCCAAACAAGATTGTTTTATTGCAAGAACGGTAAATTAATAGGATTGCTCATCCTCATAAGACGTACGTTCGCCTCTTCCCGCACAGTTGTGACGTCAGTGTAGTCCTTGTCATGATAGTCTGTATTATTGGTTGCCTACAGTAAACGTATAAAAATAACAGCTGAGAAATTTTGAGTTAATTATTTTGTTGATTTTAAATATGAAAAAGGTGTTTTTAAAGTTTTTAGAGTTATAGAATGTATAAATACGTTCATTTTGTGTTGTAGATTGTGACTAAATGCTTACTAAGTGCCTACGATATTGTTTATTAATTATTTTAAAGCAAAATATGGAACTACTCTAAAAAGAATGCCTGCAGAAGGTGATGCTGGGAACTGCTGTTCTTAAAAATGCATTATCCGAGTATTTAATTCGATTTATACAGTTAATTTTCTATATTGCGTACATATAAGGTGTTTAAATAAACAAACTAAATAATGAATGTTTTGCATATGGCAACCAATAATACACACAGTATTATGACAAGGACTACAATGACGTCACAAAGCGAGGAGTTTTCGCATGCACCTGGCAGACTCTTTCGGCTGAATGAGCAGTCCTATTAGGTTAACTGTTCTTGGTTTCACTGTATCACAGTTCATCGGTGGGGCTAGGTTGTAATCGATATTTTTTGTCAAAAAACATTTTATTTTGTAAAAATGTATTAACACAAAATATACCAAAATGAAATTGAAAATGTGTATGTAAAAAAATCAATTTTTGTATAATGACGATGTTATGTTTATCTATTTTTCTATAATGACGATGTTATCATATGTTTTTCTATAATGACGTTGTTAGAGAATTATACGTTTAATTTGTGTCGAAAGCATTATTTTTTAGTTTAACTTTTAGTACGGTTTATAAAATTAATTAAGCACATTTTTAGATCGATGTTGAGTTGGAACAGTATATTATTTTGTAAATATAATTATTTTTTCTCAAAACAATTATTTGTTTTAATTTATTGTAGATCGTCCATCAGTGGTAAGTTACAACGGGACATTCGTTGAGAATGAATTAAATATCACATTGATCTTTAAAGAATTTCGAACTTCTAATGTCTTTATATATTTCAATTTACACAAATATTTCACGTGTAAAGTTATCTAAATCCTAAAACCACTGAGTTTATCTACTAGAGCAAGGCTTTCGCTTGTATCGCTATTGGGTGCCGTAAAGCGTGTGGCTGTGTACTGAGGATGGTATCTAAATACCGTTGTTTGTAATATTTTATTGGTACTAGAAATTTCCATACATGCATTGCTAAAGATTTTACCAATGTGCTTAAAGAGGAAGGTGTTCCATCAGTGCGTTATGCCAGTACTTACATATGGCGCAGAGACACTGACGAAAAAGTCCATAGAAAAAATCCGTATAGCCCAACGAGCTATGGAAAGAGCAATGCTTGGTGTATCTCTACTAACAAATCAGGCAATCAAGCTTTTCAAACGAACGATTGAGTAGACAATTGCATTGAAGCAGCCAATTTCACGGGATTCCAAAATGTGAAACATTCGAATTTGCTAACAAATCAGGCAATCAATGCTTTTCAAACGAACGATTGAGCAGAAGAGACAAGATACCCAATACAGTTATAAAACAGCGTACACGAATAACAGATGCTGTATATCTGCTTAAAAAACTTAAATGGAACTGGGCTGGGCATATTGCTAGAAGAACGGACGATAGATGGACCAAGCTAATACTAGAATGGCGGCCAAGACAGGATGCTCTCAGAAACAGAGGCAGACCTCCGACAAGATGGTCAGATCACTTAGCCGATCACAATAGATTTAGGGAAAACTGGATCCAAGTGGCACAGGACCGAGAAGAGTGGAAATATTTGAGGGAGGCCTACGTCCAGCAGTGGACACTTCAGTCTGGTTGATGATTGCTAAAGATTCACAAGATACCTGGTATGTGGTATGTGAATGCTATGAGTCGTAAGAGTCAAAACTTCCTCTAAATGTACAGGGTGGATCAAATTCGACGCTTTTAAATGGAAACACTCTTTTCTATAGGAGATGGACGAAAACTAAAATCGGTGTCTGGAGCTCAATTTTCATCAAAAACATGATGTTAAAAACCGCACATCAATATCTGTTACCGTTTCGGAGTTACGGTTTTTTTTTCAAAAATGTGCATTTTTAACAAATCGCTGTAACTTTTTTACTATGGAAAATTTTGTATTTCTATGAAAACATTTCCAAAACACCTTTTTACGTAGAATTTAATGGTTTAAGTATATTTTTTTTTGGGACAGACAGAAAAATTGATTTTTTTATTTGGGACACCCTTTATATTTTTAATTAACTGTGAAGAATTTAAAATTACCTTTCCAAAAATATAGCACACTTGATATTTTGTTATAATCCACTTCGAAATACAGAATTTTTAAAAGTTCGCCATTTTAACTAGTAGGCTCTGGACCCCTTATTGATGATATGCCCTTAATGGAACTCGAAAACATATTTTATAACCGCCTCTGAACGCTGAAGTTATCAGCAAATTTTTGCAGCCAATTTCAAGAATAATTGAATAGCTAACCAAGATCCCAGCCGTTGGCCGTCGAGGCCGCCTGACTTAGTGCCCATGGATCTAATCCTATGGATATATATGCGCAAGAATAAAGGTTCCTTTTTCTTCCGTATAATCTAGACAAGAATTAGAAATACCTAGCAGTTATAAGAGGGTATCCCCTACTGAGTTAATAAATTCCGCGAGAAATGTTCAAAAACTGCCCCGTCTGTCCATAACAATAGAGGTCGATATGTCGAACACCTGTAACAAAATATCATATCTTGGTTTGCTATTTATTTTTATTGTTATTAGATAGTTTAAATGTATTGATGTTGGTTAAATATATTTTAAATTGTTATAAAATTCTGCATCTCTCCTAGCAAATATTATTTTCGTTTTAATTGATGCTCTCAGCGAGAATTTTTTTGCATTACAGCCGGTGCCGTCAAAGCCTACTTATTTAAAGCGGGCGAATTTTTATATACTCTATATCTCGAAGAGGAATCGAGCAAAATATCAAGTGTGTTATATTTTTGGAAAGGTAATTTCTTTTCAATAAATTAAAATATACAGGATGTCCCCATATAAAAAATCAAATTTTCTGTTGATAATTCTTAAATTATTAATTTAAAAAAAAATATACTTAAACCATTAAATTCTACGTAAAAAGGTGCTTTGGAAATGTTTTCATAGAAATACAAAATTTTCCATAGCAAAAAAGTTACAGCGATTTGTTAAAAATGCATTTTTTTGAAAAACACCCCGTAAGACACCGATATTAGTTTTTGTCTATCTCCTATAGAAAAGGGTATTTCCATTTAAAAGAGTCCAATTTGACCCACCCTGTACAGGATGTCCCATTTTCGTTTGTTTTATAGGGTTTTTCGTTTTTCGATTATGAGTAGAGATTCAAAGATGCAGTTTCCACATCACTGTACTACCTTTTTATCAAACTAAAGATTTGTCCAAACCTCCATGGTTTTTGAAATACAGGGCGAATTTCAAAATCAAAAAAACTTAGTGGCGTAACTAGATTTTCAGCTCTGGAAGCTGTAAATTCGTGAAATATCACCCAAACTTATGTTTTTTTTAAATGGAATCATCAAATATCAATAACTTGGGTGTTAGCTAAAAGCTGCACGAGTTCATTTAAAACTGCACCGGTCATCAATAGATAAGCGTCATGTGTGAATGGCTTGCTCTTGTAGATAAGCTCAGTAATTTTAGAATAATATAAAAAACATGACGGAAAGCAAAATTTATCCGGTTAAATTAAATAAAATAAAATAATATTACTTTTTTTTAAACTAGGTTGATTGATGTTAAAAAGTTAAATAAAGATTTTTTTTTACTTTATTTATGAATGAGTATACAGGGTGTTCCAGAAATAAGTGCAAGTATTTTAACTGGTTGTATAGTTCAGCCCCAGAAACACGCCTATGAGTTTTTTTTTTTCGCGAACAAAAATTTGAAAGTTCGAAATTTTTTTGAAAAATTTTTCGAAATTTTTTTAGTTACAAAACATAATTTGATAATATAGCAACATAGGTATTAGATTAAATTTAAAGAAAGAAAAAATCCAGAAAAGATCCAGTGGTTCTCAAAATTTTAGCAAAATCATTTTTTTGGAAATTTTCAGAGTAAAATAACTCTGTTATTTGGACTTGCCATGAAAAAACGATAAAAGAGAAAATATGTTTCTTTTATCGAGATCTACCACCTTTTAACTGCACCCTGAACCCTGTATGAGTGTCATAAATATATATTTTTAGAAAGCTCATATTAAGACAAATAGAATAAAAATAATATGCAGGGTGTTCCATTAAAAAAAACATACATAAAGAGATGAAACAATAAACAAAAAAAAAAAAAAATCCTTTATGGGTATTTCATCACTGCACTGCAAGAGAATAAAACACAAACTCTACAAAATAAAATAGTTATTTTTTTGTAAACATTTCTGCGTTAAACCTAAACGGACCTGCTTGTCCAGAAGTTAGCAATTTACAGTTATACAAATTTGCCTAACAAAAGAAAAAATGCTTAACGTTTCCGGAAAGTCTATCTCTTTCCGTTGTCGGACGCAAACAAAAAAAATGTCCAAAAGAACGTCAACGGTTTCTTGTAGACATCTGTTTAAAAAAACTAAAAGTGTTCTCATAATAGTTTGAATTTAAATATTTTAGTTTTTTCTTTATTTATTTGTTTTTTGCTTTTCGACGACGGAAGAGATGGGCTTTCTGAAACGTTAAGCATTTTTCTTTGTTCGGCAAGAATTTGTATAACTGTAACGCAACTACGACAAGCAATGTCCATTAAATTAACTACTGTGTTTAAAAATAACTGACTTTATTTGTAGACCTATGCAGTGCAGTGGCGAAATACCCGTAAAGGATTTTTTTGGATGAATTCGCCACATAGGTATGGATATTTTTTAATAAAGAGGTACTCGATCACATTTGACACAAGCACCATAAAGTGATTACAAGCTCGAGATCTCTACAAAAAACCTCACTGGATAAAACGTAATTATGAAGTAACCATTTTTATATCAAGCAACAATAACATACTTAGCAATTCAAGTATGGAAATTTCCAGAATAGAGAAAGTACATGTGGCATTATCAGTGGGGGAAAACCTCATGCTTGATTGTAGCTGTCCAGTCTATAGCCCAATCTGTCCTGGAGGAATGACTTTCTTTATGGACGGAGATAAAATCGTCAGTAATAATACATCTTACAGAAACATTGTGTAAAATTAATTTAATTAAAGACATTGATAAACTACGAAATTCTTTTAGTATCAGTCATTATCCACCACATTCAGATAGGAAAATAATAATTTTATATTTGTGTTTACTTTAGTAAATTAATTAAATTCTATTCTGTTTCTCCAATAAGAATTTAGCGTTTTATGACTACATTTTTATTTTTTTTTCTGAAAACATTCGATCTAAAAATTCCGCTCCTATCAATTTCATCTAATCTCTGCCAATTCTTTTATGTATCTGCTGGTGCTTCAACAAATGTGCTTTCTGTCTAAAGGCCTTCGCGCAAGTGTCGCATCGGAACGGCTTCTCGCCCGTGTGCGTTCTCAGATGAACCTTGATATTGCTCTTGTTCAGGAACCCTCGATTACAAATACTACACCTATGTACAGGTTTCTCTTTACCCAACAGCCCCAGCGTCTGATCGGTAGAGAACACCGCGGCATTCGCCGCAGCCTGTTGCTTTTTCTGCGCCCTCCGCGACTTCTTCGTCGTACTGGGCGTCGTGGTCGTCGTGTGAGGATAGTTCTGCCCAAGCAGTTCCGGACTTCGTATCCTGTGATCGTCGTGCATTGTGTGCACGCTGTACTGGGGCATAAATCTCCCGTTCACCGTTAAGAGAAGATTGTCCGTCGTTGAAACAACGTTTGCCGGTGGACTGGACGTCGTGATTAGCTCTGCACTGTAATTCGTCGAACTGGGGGTTTCTTGTTTAACTGGAGGTCCGTTTTGGAGCCTGTACTGCAGTAACGGCATGTTCCCGTGAGTGAGGAGACTTTGCAAAGTCGAACCGCCTTGAGGGGATTGAGCTTTGTTATTGTACTCGTTTATCGATTGAGACTTGGTGTAATCGTTACTGTTGTTCGGAATGAGGAACTCTGAAATGCCGTCCTGGCTGATGACGACGCTTTTTTGCTGGTCGCTGCACGCCCCGCTGATCCACGCATCCAGGTCCATCCAGCTGTCCCTGGAGGCGTTGGGATCGTCATCGTCCGTATTGTTGTTAGGAACGGTGGTGTCGGCTATGGCCGATCCGATGATCGCGGCGATGTCATCGATCGATGAAATGTCGTACTCGGAGATCTCGGTCTTGATTTGCGTGGCCGAGTCTACCGTCGAGTGGCCGCAGTCCTCGTATTTGATCGCGCTAGAAACCGAATCGGCGCTGACACAGTCCGCGTAACCCAATTTCACCACTTCGTCCACCGAATACAAACTCTTCTCTCCGGCCGAGTCCGCGTTTATATTGCAAGTCGAACTAGAAACGATGTTTTGTTCGCTGTAATTGCTGTAATTGTTATTCTCCTCGGGAATCCTTTGCGATATCGTGTGGTAGTGATGCCCTTGAATGCCGTTGATGCTCAGGTTGGCCGTGTAGCCCGTGAAAGGCGGCAGGGGTTTCAATTCGGCCAGACTGAGCGTCTGCGACGAGCTGAGCAGGAGGTTGTCCAGCGCTTCCATCGTCGATTTAGTTTCGATTTCCGCTTCATCTTGGATGGAGGAGTCTAGTAGGAGTTTGTCGGAACCGAGATTGCTGATGGTGTTCTCTAGAATGAGCTTGTTGGTGTCGATGAAGGTGTCGTTCGAGTTTTGCCAGCACGGTGACGTGAACATGGAATCGACCTCGTCCACTGAATTGCTGCCGCTAACTGCCATGTTGCATCCAGATAGGTTGGGATATTTCATTGTTTTCATTCGGCGCGCTGGTTGTCTGTCTTTGTCGATGGCGGCGTTTCTTTAATGTCACCTCACCATTTTGTTCTGAAACAAAGGAAAAAAAAATAATTAAAAAAATACAAAAAAAACAACGCTTTATTGTACAAAAAGCCAAAACAGCTTCATCGACAAAACTTTAGTTTTTGAAAGTTGAGGAATAGGAGATTAGAATCGCACAAAGATTTAATGGTGGGTAAGTCACTGGATATAGTATTATACAGGGTTGTTCACCACATACGACACGGAGTATTGTAGCTAAACGATTAGATTTCTACAAATTGTAAGTTTTGGGTTCGTTGAAGGACTATTAGAGCTACAATTTAAAAATATTTTTACAAGATACAGAGTGTCCCAAATAAATAAAAAATATCAAAGTTGTATTTTTTTAAATGGAATACCCTGTATATTAGTGCATTTTTAGTTTCTACGATTAAAATAAAGGTAAATTTAATTAAGGTTTATTACACTTAAACCTTACCGTTTATGAACTATTTTCAATTTTGTGAAATTGCAGTATACATTTTTTAAGGCTTTTAAATTTTTTATTACTAAATATTTACTGCAGTTTATTTATTGATCAGTTAATATGTTGCAATAATAAAAATTATACTACCTTATACAGAGTGTCTAAAAATTTATTTTAAATAAGTACTAGCTTTAAACGGCAATAACTTGTTTAATTTAAATGGAACACCCTATATATTTTATAAGAATCAGATGCACAATTTAATTGTCTATCAAATTGTATTAGACCACTTTTTAACTATCCCTTCAAGTTTTCATAGAAAATGCATTTTCTTACAATTTAGACCTCATTTATCAATATACCCATGGAATATTGACATTTTAGATTTTTTTAAAACAACAAATGTACAAAATGTACAGGCTAGTAATATTATCGTTTTTAGTAAAACGATAAAAATACTACTAATATTACTATGACTAAAAAGAAAACTATTTAAATCTTTATAAAAAGTATACCATTAATTAAATATACCACCAGTATTTCCGCCCAAATACTAATTAATTACAAACTTAATTGGGTTTGTTAATAAATTATTCTAAATAAATGTGGATTTGAATCAGAAATCAATATAATAATAAGTTATGAAAATGAACGTCTCTGTTATAAATAAGCATTTTTCAAAAAATGAAATATCAGTTTTAAGGTGTTAGTTTTTTTACTACACTGTCTAATACACATACATAATTCAGTTTTTTAGTATTTGGAGCAATTATTATTTATCAACGCAAAAAGTCAATTAATGTAGTTTGAATACTGGAATCATATTAATTGGTCCTCTTTAACAAATATTTAAACAGTTTTTTTTATTTTTTAATGAAATAAACGAACTATATCGACAATATTAGTATCTGTACTCTTTAAAAATTTGGTACATGTTTAAAAATAATCTAAAATGTCAGTATTCCCTGGGTATATTGATAAATGAGTTCTAAATTACAAGAAAATGCATTTTCTACGGAAACTTGAAGAGATAGGTAAAAAATGGCATAATACAATTTGATAGACAATTAAATTGTACATCTGATTCTCATAAAATATACAGGGTGTTCCATTTAAATTAAACCAGTTATTGCCGTTTAAAGCTAATAATTATTTAAAATAAATATTTAGCTACTCTGTCTGTATAAGGTAGTAAAATTTTTATTATTGCAACACAATAACTGATCAATAAATAAACTTCAGTAAATATTTAGTATTAAAAATTTTGATACCCTCGGAGAAATGAAGCCTTAAAATTTATACTGCAATTCACAAAATTGAAAATATTTCAAAAACGCAAGGTTTAGAAGATGTAATAAACCTTAATCAAATTTACCTTTATTTTAATCGTAGAAACTAAAAATGTAATAATATACAGGGTGTTCCATTTAAAAAAATACAACTTTGATATTTTTTATTTATTTGGGACACTCTGTATCTTGTAAAAGTATTTTTAAATTGTAGCTCTAATAGTCCTTCAACGAACCCAAAACTTACAATTTGTAAAAATCTAATCGTTTAGCTACAATATTCCGTGTCGTATGTGGTGAACAACCCTGTATAGTGCCGTAACATCTGGGTCGCTCCAAGTGAAACTAGTATCGTCCGCAAAGAGGCAGATTTTACCGCTAATATCTAGATTTTCAATGAAACAAAATAGGGCCAAGTACTGAACCCTGAGGGACACCACATTCTATAGGCTTACAAGAAAACATAGACGTATCAATCCTCACAAGCTGCCAAGATATGTTGCCAAGATATGACCTATAATTTGTTAATTAATATATAATGATTTACACAGTCGAACTTAGAGAAATCACAAATTAAATTTTTAAATGATACTTTTTCTCTCATCTTAATATAGCAGTAATCGCACCTCTGGTAAATTTTAATGCCACATTTGTTAATTAGAATGAATTTTTATTAGTCACTGTCAATTTTCGTACTAATACGAATCAGTGTATTCAATGTAACCGCCGCGCCGCGCCGCCGCCGCCGCCGCCGCCGCGTCTAAAGTAATATAAAAAGTTTTTATCTCTATCGCCTGTTCATCTCTCCAATAAATCCATACTAAATTGTGAATTTACTGTCATTTCCTAATATTCAGAATCAATTTTCCATGTTGTATCAATATCAACTCATTGTATATGCTACGGCTAAAATGGATACTAGTATCTATTAGGATACTAGCCAAGTATAGGATATAGGATACTTGGCTCTTCAAACTAGCTAGCTTTTTTGCAAAAATCACTGTTATTTTGAGGGTTAGGTGTTAGCTTGTGGTGTTGTTTGTGCTGTTTGTTTGCAAAACAGCTGGCTAGTTTGAAAACTAGCCAAGTATCCATTTTAGCTATATAACATAAAATAATCTTTATGTTATTTAATTCGAAAATTTAAGGGTCTAGATACTACACCGATATAAAACTTATCGCGTTCACATGATATTTTGTGTATTACATTATTTGTTTGTTGTTCAGTATTCATTGCTTTAGTGTATGTTAAAATGGATCTAAGTGTATTTTGTGTTTTGAAAGATGTTCGTATGTTATATTGCTTTTCTATCCTTCTTATTTTTCCGAAACGCCTCGTATGCATGGAATTGTAAGTTGTATATATTGTGTATTGTTATCATTGTGTGTATTCTGTCTCTGATTTGGGGTTTGTATTTCGTTTAATGTTTGGCAACAAAAGATGGTGGATAGTTGTTTTTAATAATATATATTTTTATATCTCTAGTGAATTGTCGTCTGAACATAATATTATTTTTGTCCTATCATATAAACTTTTTATAACACTTTTTTACACTTATACTGTGTTTAGATGTGGAAAAATTGTTTTTTTTGTAAACATCTAAAATTACTTTATTTTGAAAGTTTGACACTAAAACATCAAGAAATGGCTAACGGTTAGGTTTTTTAGTTGGTTCGCGAGAATTTATATAATCCAATAAAATGTATATTTCAGATGTTGCCATATTGCACAAATATCATCAACATAACGCAACCATATTACAGGTTGAAAAACTATTTATTGTATTATTTTAAAAATTTTCGATATAAATATTACTTAGCAAAAAGAATCTTTTATCTGGAATCACCTTCACAAGATACGCGGTTAACGCAGATAACGTGTCAAAAAAAAAACAGAACCGTCTGTCGGGCAAAACGGCGCGGCAAAATTGGAGTAGGCCACGAGAAATGAGTTCGTTAAGTTCGCTTTCGGTTAACGGGTTCGGAACGAGGCGACCAGTACGAATCGATGACGTAGCAT
>NW_022146038.1:0-6364 GCF_002938485.1 Sitophilus oryzae
ACATACATTTATACGAACTTATATGAATATATGGATATATAACTTTGGCAGCATATATAGGAATATGCTGCCAAAGTTTCCGGAATACAGTTCGGACCACCCTGTATATTGAAAGCTGCTATTTTTTGCACGTGTATATTTTTATTTTAATATCCAAGTGTTGATGATAACAATTATTATGGGTTAGAGTTTATCTAATAAAGACTTTCATCATCATGATAAGAAAAAACAGTATACATAGATAAAAATAAATTTTGATTCACTACTATTTTTAGACTGCTAAAACAGTGACGTAGATAGCGGGAAAAATAGTTTTTAGTAGATCTTATTATTCGTATAGATTTTGAATAGTAGATTGGTTAGACTGCAACATACGACTATGTTATCGTTAAAAAAATATAGTTAATATTGAGATATAGGCTACTACAATTTATTTCGTAACATTTCGTATATTTTAACATTACTCCAAAAATGCACCGTTTTGAATTATGTATTTGAAAAACGACTTTTTTTTTGTTTTGGAGTGTTCTAATTTTTTCATAGATACGATTTACCGGGTATTTTCTTTGTAGTTAAACAATAGGGTGTGATTCCTCATCTGTTTAAAAAAAATTATATAAACTTGGGATCTAAAGTACTTCCTTTCTGACTAAAGTACTTCCTTTCTACAATACTACTTACTTACTTGGTGTTAAAAAAATAAAAAAATATGGATTTTTTTTGCAATTTGTCGGAAACTACTTTAGATATTTTCTTCAATTTTTGTATGTGGTTTCCATTAAAGGTAGTTTTTCCATTAAATGTCGATTTCCTACTTGAACCAGTCGCGTCCTTACGCATATCTCTTATATTTATTATTAGATTATTTTATTAAATTTAATGGTACGCCTCTGCTTTTTTAATTTTTTTTATTGTCCATCCCTTTTGAACAAGACTGATCTCTTAAGTTTTTCTTGTTCATCGAACCGGTTTCGAGAAATTAATTAACTGTAGTTCATAACAAATAAACACGTGATTAAGCTTGACCGGTGTAGTATCCTAATAATATTCTCTGTATTATATATTTCAGTGTTTCCATAGAAATAAGCTATGATATGACAGTTCAGAGGACAGTTGTAACAAAATTAAAATAAAACAGTCAGATTTGTGAATTTAAAATAAGCTCTTTTAATTTATTAATTCTTAACATTACATTTGGCGATGAGGATTAAGACAAGCATGGAATTTGTTAATCAAATAAAGCCTTTCGATATGTCCAATGATCCAGAAAATATGGGAGGAAGATGGACAAAATGGCTAAAACGGTTTGAGAATTTTCTCTTAGCAACAAATATAACAGACGATAAGAGACAAAAGGCACTTTTGTTACATTGTACTGGAGAAGAAGTATTTGATATTTTTTCAACACTCCCAGATATTGCAATCTCTGAGCAATCACAATTTGAGTTAGCAAAAACAAAATTGAATAATTATTTTGTACCTAAAAAAATGAAGAATTTGAAATATATAAATTTCGACAAGCCGTGCAAAAATCGCATGAAACAATTGATGAGTATTACACTAAATTATTAAAATAAAGTACAAATTGTAATTTTAACAACAGAGACAAAGAAATTAAATCACAAATTATTCAACATACCAGATATTCAAATTTACGAAGATTTGCAATGAAAGAGCAACCAAGTCTAGAACAACTTCTTACACAAGCGCGAACATTAGAAATTACAGAATCTCAGGTTTCTCAGATGGAAAAACAGGTATCCCGAATTGAATTAAAAAAACCACAAACAAAATTGTACAAATTGTGGAAAATTGTGGCATAAAGATGGAAGAGAAGCATGCCCTGCATTTAATATTGAATGTTATTATTGTGGAAAGAAGGCTCATTTTGCAAGTATGTGTTTTGCTAAACATAAACAACAATATATGCAACAAAACTTTCAAAATAATAGAATGGGTAAAAGTAAACAGAATATTAGTCATCAAAAGCAAAATAGAACAAACTTTAGTCAAGAATCCACAAAGCAACGTAGAAAATCAGTAAATTACACAGAAACTAATGAGGATAGTAGCTCTGATGAAAAATCCTTTAGCATTTATATAAACAATATGAAAACTCTACCAAAAGTTACTCTGCGTCTAAATAGAAAACCTTTTGATTTTATTATTGACACTGGTAGTTCTGTGAACATAATCAACGACAAAGTTATTAATATTGTTAGTGGTTTAAATACCAAAATACCTAGCATATTTTCATATCATGCTACTGAACAGTTAGATGTTTTAGGAAAATTTGAAGCGAATTTTTCATACAAAAATAATAATGTAATAGCAGATGTTTTTGTTATACAAGGTAATAGTGAATGTCTTTTGAGCTATGAAACAAGCAAAAAGTTAAATTTGATTCAATTAGCATTAAATATTACAAAAACTATTGATTTGAAATATGTTGAACAAATGTATCCAAAAATTGTTAATGGTGTTGGAAAACTTAAAAACATGGAAGTAGATCTTCACATTGATAGATCTGTTCAACCAATAGCCAACAAGCATAGAAGAATTCCGTTTCATTTAAGAGAGAAAGTGGAAGAAGTATTAAAAAGACTTGAAACAGAAGGAATCATTGAAAAAGTAGAAAATGAAGCAACTCCATGGGTTTCACCAATTATTATAGTACCAAAACCCAAAAGTGCTGATAAAATAAGAATATGTGTAGATATGAGAAGTCCTAACAAGGCAATTTTGAGAGAACGTCATATAACTCCAACAGTAGATGACATTATAACACAACTGAATGGTTCTGTGTTATTTAGTAAAATAGATTTACAAGATGGTTATCATCAGTTATCATTGAGTAAAAAGTGTAGATACATAACAACGTTCACAACACATAATGGATTATACAGATACAAACGTTTAAGTTTTGGAATAAATGCAGCTGCTGAAATATTCCAAAATACTATTAAAAATATTTTAGCTGATATACCAGGTGTAATAAATTTAAGTGACGACATCCTTATTTTTGGCCAGTCTCAAGAGACCCATAACAATACTTTGGATAAAGTGTTATTAAGGTTAGAGGAGAATGGTTTAACAATCAACAAGTCAAAATGCATTTTTAGTTCAGACAAAATAACATTTTTTGGATACGTATTTTGAAGTAATGGTATACATCCAGATCCTGCAAAAGTTGAAACGTTAATTAATTTAGATCACCAAAATCTGTAGCAGAGGTGAGAAGTTTCTTGGGAATGTTGAATTATATTTCCAAATTTTTACCAAATCTTTCTCAAAACACGGAGGTTTTAAGACAGCTCACATTAAAAACAAAAAAAGAATTTAACTGGACTGGACTACATGAAGAAACATTTAAACAGTTAAAAAAACAATTAGTAACTGCCACTAAGTTATCTTATTTTGATGTTAAGAAGTCTACTCATTTGCATGTTGATGCTAGTCTAACAGGGATAGGGGCAATTTTAGCTCAAGAATCAAGTCATGGGTCTCATGTAGTAGCATATGCAAGTCGAACTTTATCATCTACTGAAAGAAGATATAGTCAAATTGAAAGAGAAACACTTGCAGCCACATGGTCAATTCAACATTTTCATTTATATTTATATGGGTCTGTATTTACTTTACACACTGATCATTTACCATTATTACAGATTCTACAGAATAGAAAATCAATGAGTGCTCGTATAGAGAGATTGTGTTTACATATACAACCATATGAATTTAAAGTTGTACATCAAAAAGGTATTACCAATCCATCAGATTATTTATCAAGACATCCAAATATAATAAATAATTTTGACAAGAAAATTGATTTGTATGTACAATTTTTAGTTAGTAACAGTATGCCAAAAGCAATAAATGTAGAAGAAGTTATGAATGAATCAAAGAATGATACAGTAATTTTATTGTTGATTGAAGCTTTAAACACTAACAATAATAAATTATGGAATTTACCAGAATTAGTTCATTTTAAAAATATTAAGAGTGAAATGACAACTGCAAATGGTATTGTATTAAGAGGCTCAAGAATTCTTATACCAAAATCACTGCAAAATCGCGTTATTCAATTAGCTCACAAGGGTCATTTAGGAATTGTAAAAACTAAGCAGTTATTGAGAACAAAAGTTTGGTTTCCTAATATTGACAAAATCACAGAACAATATATTAATAAATGTGTTGCTTGTCAAGCAGTTACGTCTCAAAATACTAGAGATACTGTGAAATCATCAGATATTCCAAAAACACCATTTGAAAGACTTGATATAGATTATGCTGGACCTTATAATGGAAAGTATATATTTATATTAGTTGATGAATGTTCTAGGTTTCCAATAATTGAAATTGTTAATTCTACTTCATTTCAAAGTTTGAAACCTATTTTGGAGAAAGTTTTGACTACATTTGGTATCCCATGTATGGTAAAATCTGATAATGGACCACCATTTAATGGACATGAATTTACTAAGTTTTTAGATAAGTACAGTATAACACACCATAAGGTTACACCATATTGGCCAGAAGCAAATGGAATGGCTGAACGTTTTGTTAAAACGTTTAAAAAGACTTTGAAATGTTCACTAATTGAAAATGGAGAACCTTATGGTGACATGAATCAGTTTCTTTTTAACTACAGAAGTACACCTCATTCATCCACTGGAATTTCACCATTTGAAATTGTATTTAACAGAAAATTTAATAATTATTTACCTATGTTAAGTGAAGATATTTTAAAAGAGGAAATTTTAGAAAAAGACAAAAAGAGTAAATTACAACAAAAGAAATATGCTGACAAGAAGAGAGGAGGAAAAGAACATAATTTTAAAATAGGAGATTTGGTTTTAGTCAAGCAAAATAAAAAACACACATTATCCCCAGTTTATGAAATTTATCCTTATGAAATTATCAAAATATCAGGAATCAAAATTAAAGCGATAAGAGATAATAAAATCATAGAAAGAAATGTATCATTTTTTAAAAATATATTGGAGAAAATCAACAGGAAAAGTCACATTCAGATGATGATTTCATTTTGACTCAAGAACCTGAAGGGGAATCTATTTTAGATCATGACATGTATGAAAATAATGAAGAGAATTTGGAAAATTATGAAGAGGAAGATCATATTGAACCAAATGAACTTAGACCTAAAAGAAAAATTAAGATTCCAAATTATTTAAATGATTATGCATTATAGGAATTTTTAATAAAGACGACGGGAAAAATGTAGTATCCTAATAATATTCTCTGTATTATATATTTCAGTATTTCCATAGAAATAAGCTTTGATATGACAGTTGTAACAAGATTAAAATAAAACAGTCAGATTTGTGAATTTAAAATAAGCTCTTTTATTTATTAATTCTTAACATTACAACCGGCACAGCAGCGATGCCCACTATTATATATTTTTTTTAACCAGAATATTTTAGAAAACAAAAATAAATCAATTATAAATATATAAACAGTTATTATTTACATCAACAAAACTCACCTTCTTAACAGCACTTAAGTGACATAAAGGGTCATTAATACCACTTTCCCGTTCAAAATATTGTAATAAAGTGGCGATGAGTTTTTACCGCTATTAAGCAATCGTATACACTTCGCATCTAAAAGAACAATGTTCGACTGCAAGGTCTGCTACTAAAAATTGCCAAGCTTAAAGTATCACAACACTATTTATTTAAACCAAAAACTCGTAATACAAAACTAAAGTATCAAAACGAATGACAATGTCGGAAAATAAATAAATAAATGAAACTTGAAATTTTTTACAACAGAGCTACCACCTGAATCCCTAGTGCGAAATTTAAATTCCAGTTAGTCAGGACGGCGTCGAATATGTTCATGGTTGGCAACAATGAATTTAAAAATCGCACCCTCGATTACGTAACTAAAAGTTTAATTGGGGGGATATGTAATATATATTACATATCTCACAACTACCTCCTTTTCTAGTTATTTTGAGATATGCAGTGTAGTTGATTTTTTTTTGGAAATTTCACACCACCAGATCAGAAACAACAGATCACAAACAATTTCACACGATCACCCTGTAGATCAGAAAGGAAATACTTTAGACCTAATGTTCGTATAAACTTTTTTCTTGAGAACTTATGAGGAACGACATCTTAATTTTTTTTAGACTACTTAGGAAACACCTTGTATACACTAGTCGATGCGGCTTTTTAAGAGCTACAGTGCTATTTGTTCAACAAAAAAGTTTTTGTTAAAGCCCTGAGACTGTATGATGAGTTATAACTCGTTATAACTCAAAAAAGGAGAACACACAATAGATCTATAAGGTCGCGGTGATTAACTCCCCTCTTAAACATTCTACATTCTA
>NW_022146039.1:0-3542 GCF_002938485.1 Sitophilus oryzae
AACTTTAAATAAATTATCGAGTTCTTTCAGTACGGATTGGGAACAAATAGTTTTTAGAAAATATTGGTCATATTAATTATTCTTAATATGACTGATCATCATCATCATCATTCTCAGCTTATTCAACCATTTCTAATTATGGTGTAGAACATATATTTTTTATAGTTTGTTGTATATTGTTGGTTATGCTAGCCCAAGTTATCCCTGCTAATTTCCTAATAGCATGGTCCCATCTCTGGTTGGGTCTTCTTCTGGGTCTCTTAATTCCTCGTGGGTACCATGCTGTAATTTTTGTGGTTCATCTGTTGTCCTTCCTTCATGCCAGGTGTCCTGCTCATTGCCACTTGAGGGATTTGATTCTGTGGATGACCTCTATTGCCTGGGTCTTTTGTCGTATCCACTCTATTCTTTTACGGTTTTTCTTGGTTACTCTCAGCATATTTCGTTCCATTGAGCATTGTACGACTTGAGGTTTCCTTATAATGTTCCCCTTTTAAGTGTCCAAATTTCGAATGGATAGGTTATGACTGGTAGTATCGGTCAAATGTTTTCTTCTTTAGATAATGTGGCATTCTAGATTTAAAAATGATTGAGTTTCTTCCATAAGTACTCCATGCTAACTTAATTTTTCTGTTGGTGTGTATTAGTTATCCCAAATATATATATTCTTCTACTATTTTCAGTGTTGTGTTATTTATTAGAATGCCTTTTCTGTCCACTAGTTTGCTTTATGTACATTACTTTATTTTTTGCAAAATTCACTTGGACATCCACTTTATTGCTGGCTGTATTTAGTTCGTTAATTTGTGCTTGTAGTTCTTCAGGACTATTGCAATTAGGATTAAGTCATCAACGAATCTTAGATGGTTAAGATATTCTCCATCTATTTTTAATCCTTTGTTGGTCCAGTCCAGTTGACGGGAGATTTCTTCTAGTGTTGCTGTAAACATCTTTGGAAATATCGCCTCTCTCTCTGTCGTACTACTTTGCGAGTTGGGAACTGCTGGGTTTGTTTTATCTTTCATTACTCTTGCTTTGGCTTCTTTGTATATATTGACGACAGTTTCTATATTAGGTCTGTCAGTACCTTGTTTCGCTAGGGCTTCTATTATTGCCTTAGGATATATCGAGTAGAAAGCCTTCTCAAAGTTTATAAAGTTGGTATTTTTTTGTTCGGCTGATCGTTTCTCTTCTTCTTCTTTCTCTGCTTATCCATTAAAGGATGTTTGCGACCACACTTTCCATGGCTTCCCTGTCTCTGGCTCTGTGGATCAACGTCTGTATGTTACTAATGCCTGTCCACAGTCTTATGTTCGGCAGCCACGACATTTTTTTCCGTCCCAAACCTCTTCTGCCCTCGATAATCAACTGGAGAAATTGGTATTTATGTTTACGCGTGACCCAGGTATGCAGTCTTTCTTTTTTTTATAGTGTTGAAGAGTTCACGTTCTCTATTAATAAGTCTGAGTACATCCTCGTTTTTTATCTTGGCCGTCCATGGTATCTTGAGGATTCTGCGGTATATCCACATTTCGAAAGCTTCCAGTCTGTTTATGGCACTTGCTTTTAGTGTCCAACTGTCTACGCCGTAGAGGAGTACCGACCAGACGTAGCATTCCACAAATCTCAATCGAAGCTCAAGGTCGAAATCGCTAGAGGTGAAGACGGTTTTTTAAATTTCAGGAATGCGCCCCGGGCTTGCTCGATTCTGCATTTAATGTCCCTGTTAGATGACCAGTCCTCGTGAAGCCAAGCTCCCAGGTACTTGAATTTTCCGACTCGTTGTATAAAATTTCCTTCGTATGTTAAGCTGGCGTGTCTAAACTCGTCCACCTCTTTCGTGAAAACCATGATTTTTTTTTGTATTAATGGCAAGTCCCATTCTTTGACTACATTCTCCTACCATACTAACCAACTGTTGTAAATAATCCATGTTATCCGCAACCAGAACTGTGTCATCGGCATATCGTATGTTATTTATCCAGACTCTATTGACTCTAACTCCAATCTCCTTGTCCTCTAGCGACTCCTGAGTGTATATTGAACAAGAGCGGCGATAGTATACAACCCTACCTTACTCCTCTGCGAATACAAATTTGGTTGGTTAGGCCCTTCGCTAATTTTACCCGTGCTGATTGGTGCCAGTATAGGTTTTCGATATATCGGATGTCTTTCTGGTCTAAATCCAATCTCCTGAGAAGCTGCATCAGTTTATGGTGTTGAACCCTATCGAAAGCTTTTTCGTAATCTATAAAACATAGGCATGCGTTCTTTCGCTGGTCATGGCAGTTCTGTATTAATATCTGCGTCGCGGCCAGTGCTTAACCCCTGTCTAAATCCAAACTGTGAGTCACTCATGGCATCCTCACAAGTTCCGTACAATTTCTTACGTATGTTTCTCTTAGTGTAATATGTAGTGTAATTATGTGATCAATCGTGCTGAATTTTTAATATATGGGAGAGTTTATCAGACATCTATATAAATGTCTACCAACTGAAATTAAAAAATAAATAATGTAAAGTCTATTGAAATTGCAGGTTTAAAAAACAAAGCAATTTTTTTCCATTCACCCTTATCGCTTTAACCCTTTTTGAACACGTTTTCTCTAAAGTATTGCATCGATAAAACAATTTAAAACGTAAGACCTAACTATGTTTTCTCGTCATACCGGATCCGAAAACTTTGATGTAAAATTCAGGATGAACGCGAACAAAACGACAACAAACAACGGCCCGAAAAGAGCTATCTTCCAGGATAAATATAATCGCGCAACTCATAAAAGGTTTTCATTTTGCCTAGAAATCGCCCTTGTTGTAAACATCGCGACGAAGCTTCTATTTTTGCGTTTTAATTTTAGATACGTTTTAAACTTAGACTAAAAGTAGTGCTCCTTAAACATAAGCTAATCCAAAGTAAGTAGAACTGTGTCATTTTATTTAAGAGTGTTTTCGAATATAGCAATTTCCGCACAGCTAACAATAAACAACAAAGGGCACAACTACAAAGAGAGTATGTAAATATGTAAGAGAGGCTACACCATAATTGGAAATGGTTTAATAAGTTGAAAATGATGATATGATGGTTGAATAAGCTGAAAAACGGTACTTCATTTACTTTAAAGCTCAATAAATTTTGTTTTAGTATGCCAATTTTGGTGATTTTTTAAACAATTTTTAGAGATTTTATTTCAGAAGTTGCTGGGCTATTGTTGTTTTTATTGGAGATAGTAGAAATGAATTTATGGACTTAAAAACAAGCTGTAAATCAGTACTATCGTCTTCAAAAGCGAATATCTCCAGTAAAATTAAAGCTATTGAGATTCACCAAAAAAACGAACTATCGAGAAAAATTCACTTTGATGGTAAATTCCACACAGATGAACACAAACGGGAAAAGATTTTAATTGATTCAAAGATGGTGATTATCTATCAAGAAACAAATCATACTAAAAAATAACTACATAATACATTGTGACCTTATCTAAGCCAATTTTTTCTACAATAAAATAAAACAGGAAACGCTTTGATTAAATCTCAAAAGA
>NW_022146040.1:0-48739 GCF_002938485.1 Sitophilus oryzae
AGATTTATATCGTCAAGAATGTATAAAGGTGTTGAAGTAAATGTGCTTTTGAACTGAACTATTTCAATGATAGGTTATTGAAAATTTTTAGGGAGCATCTTTTGTTTAAAATAAAACTATTTGCATGAACGTATCCAATTTATTTTAAAGATATAATATACATGGTGTCCCGGTTCAAACGAAACAAGGCAATTTAAAGGCATTTCTGGTGTGAAAAGGTCAAAACGGTGAAACGCGTCAACTTTATTTTCGAAGGGGAAATAAGATGTGACTATTTTTGAAGCCTTTAATTCAAACCCCACACCGCTGGGTGATGGTGAACAGTGAACTGAACTGAAAGACATTCAGTTTGTCATACATAACAAATTAAATAAAATAATGCTACCTTTTTATATTTTCAATAACTTTATCTATATTGTACTTTTCTATAGTCTTTTTCATAGAACATATTTAATATTATTTTTAACATAACTTTCTTTGACATATAACCACTATAATTACTAGAGTTCTACAATGTCATTTATTACCATCAGAGTCCATCCTGAATAAATATAGTCATTAATTTTAAGTAATATACAACTGTGTTGTCTGGCGCCCAATATCTATGTTTTTTATTTATTATTGTGTGATGTTCTCTTCCTTTTTGAGAACGCTTACGGACGCCGAGTTGCCTTGGTTCGGTTTTCGGGCGCCACCCTCAAAGTTTATAGTGTTTGAGAGACCACTAGTGCCAGTACGGGTAGCTTTTATACAGTGGAGACACCAGGGAGTGATGAGGTGAAAAGAAAATAAAACACACAATTAGCTATAACGTAACACTAGGTTTTTTATTTAACCAATTGATTATGTACAAAAGTAATCAAAGAAAGTTTACGTTCTCGAATTGTAACAATAACAAAATAAAATAAATGTTTAGAACCTCGTAAAGCAAAATTTACAATAATAACCGAGTACCTCTAGAGTTCTGATCGATTATTCCCAATACGCAACTCTCTGACTGACTCTATCACTCGAACTCCGGACGCGTTCCCGAAGTAACGTTCCGTTAGACACGACGACGCGAATTCCAGATCGGCGGCGTCCCATTGAACACAGACACGTAGGTACCGGAGCAACACACTCTAGAGACGCGACTCTCTAAGCGTCGCGTCGACGGCGTCGTTACAGGCGTCCCGATAGTCACAGCAATGTATCAACGGGAGCGGCGTCCTTTTTGACAGCGAAACACGGATCCCGGTTCGGCGTCGAAGTTAGCAGCGTCCCGTTGGATACAGACGCGAGTCCCGGATTGACGTCGAAATTAGCAGTGTCCTGTTGGACACAGACGCGTGTCCCCGATTGACGTTAAAGTTAGCAGCGTCCTGTTGGACACAGACGCGCGTCCCGGAGTGACGTCGAAGTTAGGGACGCCTCGGCGAGTTGCACGCCGTTCGGATAAGCGCAGCACGCACACACACAGCCCGGTCAGGACAGCCTCGGGATTTCGGCGAGATCCGGTCCAGCGTCACTGTTGCAGGATGCCGTCCGGACGGCACACCTAAAGAAATGCGGGCGCGACAAAAAGAGCGTCGGGAGTTGAGCGAGATCCTGTCTAGCACCTTAAATATTCGCGACCCGTGCGTTTACTGAACCACTTTAGCTGTCCCCTAAGAAGATTAATTAATTATTGGCCCGTAATTAGCTTTTCCCGAGAGGTACGTTATGCCGGAGCAGTTGTCAGACTACCCTTATGTTGTCTAGTTTCCGGTGCCTGCACTAGTACACCGTATTCCCTCTTTCGCCTGGTCGGCGACTCTACTAACAAAATATATTTAGAACCCCTATCTACACCTCGGAAAGACACGCCACACCGGAGCAGTTGTCAGGCCACCCTTATGTTGTCTAGTTTCCGGGACGTCGTTCCCGACACCTGCTCTAGTGCACCGTGTTCCCTCTTTCGCCTGGTCGGCAACCTCTATTAATTATACGAATTTTAAAACCCCTATCGGAAGGATACGCCACACCGGAGCAGTTGTCAGGCCATCCTTATGCTGTCTAGTTTCCGGGACGTCGTTCCCGACACCTGCTCTAGTGCACCGTATTCCCTCTTATTATACGCTCTCCCTTATCCCTAAAACGCGCCTAGGTGGTACAGTAACCGCTAGTAATCATAACAAGAATACGACCTACTTTCGAACACTTCGGCGGCTTGTGCTTACCTAGCGCAGTACGGCGGCGATCGGCGGCTGGCAGCTGGTCACTCGGCGGGGCACTCCGGACTCAACTTCACTGTTTCGCGTGCGACCACAAACTGTCGTTTTGAACTGCTGCAGCCAAGGTACTCGACTGACGCTCCCCTCCACACAACCTGCACTAGCAGAGTAGGACGAGCGGCGCAAACGGTTTGTTTTCTCGCATTAAACTATAGCGACCAAAACCGATCAAAACTCTCTTACAACATGGCAATTAAATATTTAACTTATTTAATTTAACAATCGGAACACTAATGAAGTCCATTACAATAATGATTTAATAATCAACAATAAAATACATTGACTGTCATCATTAAAAGAAAATGAAGTCCCTTTTATTCTAGTATAATATTAATTAACACAATATACAGGGCCTCCCAGGAATAAGTGCAGAAATTTTTATGAACTTCATTACAATTGTTAGTTAGTTTTTCTTCAGTGAAATACCGTGTCCACGACTGCTCTACCGATGAAAAGCTGCCGTTCACAGTGGTAATGTTTAAAAAATGTTATATCATTCTCTAAAAAGATATTACATCAAAGTATTACATATTACGTCAAAACTCACACTTACTTGAGAGATGCTTGACAATGATCACTTGACAGAATAACAATGTCCCCCTTAATGTCACCCTTTCTGTTGCTAATCTTATGGCGTTCATATATCCACGTAAGTATGTAAACATTATAATCTAGGAACTATACCATGACTGGAAATATTTGTTGTCACCCTCCGAGTATTAATATCCTCGACTGACGTCTCTGGTGCATAAATAACTACTATTCAGAATATAACAGAGTATAAATGGATAAAAAATAAAAATATAGGTTACTTATCTATACCCTTTTAACTCGTGCCATTACATTATCCCGCATAACTTGATTTATATATTTTTCGTAAAGAGCAGTAAAACCTAAAAGCAATTCAGGATTGCGTGGCTCTTGCATACTTGACGAAATACCAGTCAGGCCGGATAAAATATGATCCCACCTAAGCGCATCTCATCCCATCTGAACTAGTTTCCTAGGGCATATTTTAGAGAACATTTTTAGTTCGAAAAGTGCCTTTCGACATATTTTTCATATTATTAATATTCTACTCGTTGTTGTTTCCGAGCATTTTTAGTAATGCAGATCACTTTCTATAAATTTATGTTTTCGAGTGTCAAGATATTCTAAATTCACTCGATTTTAAGCTTGTGTTAGCCACTCTATAACAAAATGCATAAAAATTACCACCCATCCACCCCCTGCCTGTTGTAAAATTATGTTTTTATTAACAACTGTATTTAACTTTATGTAAGTTTGTGATTGTTTTTGCAGGAAGTCTTGACCAATCAATTGTAACAAAAAACTTTGAAGAAAATTCTTGGGGTTATTAAGAAAGAAAATTAAACAATTTTTTACATACACCAAGCTTTCGGAAATTATATTTCCTTGTTCAAGGGTGTATATAGTTTAATTTGAAAAATAGACAAATATATAACATTCCACATACAGGGTTGTTCACCACATACGACACGGAGTATTGTAGCTAAACGATTAGATTTTTACAAATGGTAAGTTTTGGGTTCGTTGAAGGACTATTAGAGCTACAATTTAAAATATTTTATTAGTGATACAGAGGTCCCAAATAACAAAAAAAATATCAAAGTTTTATTTTTTAAATGGAACACCCTGTATATTATCCTCGTTTTTAGTTTCTACGATAAAATAAAGGTAATTGATAAAGGTTTATTAATTTATATAATAAAAAAAAACTTTTTTTGAAATATTTTCTAATTTTTTTTTTTTTTTTTTTTAAAATTTTAAAGCTTCATTTCTCCAAGGGTACTAAAAGTTTTAATACTCAAATATTTACTGAAGTTTATTTATTGATCAAGTACGTTGCAATAATAAAAATTATACTAAAAAAAAAAAAAAAAATCTAAAATTTATTTTTAAATAATTACTAGCTTTAACGGCACAATTTGTTTAATTTAAACGTAACACCCTGTATATATCTTTAGGAGAATCAGATGTACAATTTAATTGTTCATCAAATTGTATTATACCATTTTTACCTATCTCTTCAAGTTTCCGTAGAAAATGCATTTTCTTGTAATTTAGAACTCATTTATCAATATACCCATGAATACTGACATTTTAGATTATTTTTAAAGATGTACCAAATTTTTAAAGAGTACAAGTTCTAATATTGTCGATATAGTTTGTTTATTTCTTTAAAAAATATAAAAAAAACTGTTTAAATATTTGTTAAAGAGGACCAATATGATTCCAGTATTCAAACTACATTAATTGACTGTTTGCGTTGATTAATAATAATTGCTCCAAATACTGAAAAACTGAATTTTGTATGTGTATTAGAAATGTAGTGTGGTAAAAAGTGTATAGATGTAGTGTGGTAAAAATGATATTTCATTTTTTGACAAATTCTTATTTACGAGCTTATTTATAACAACAGAGACATTCATTTTCATAACTTATTATTATATTGACTTCTGATTCAAATCCACATTTATTTAGAATAATTTATTAACGAACATAATTAAGTAAGTAAATTAATTAGTATTTGGGCGGAAATAATGGTGGTATATTTAATTAATGGTATAATCTTTTACAAAGAGTTAAATAGGTTTCTTTTTGCATACAAATGGGCTAATAATATTATCATTTTGCTAAAAATGAAAATTTTACAAAATTGAAAATATTTCAAAAACGGTTTAAGTGTAATAAAAGGTTTAAGTGTAATAAACCTTAATCAAATTTACCTTTACTTTAATCGTAGAAACTAAAAATGTAATAATATACAGGGTGTTCCATTTAAAAAAATACAACTTTGATATTTTTTATTTATTTGGGACACTCTGTATTCAAAATATTTTTAAATTAGCCCACAGCAGTTTCAACGAACCCAAAACCCAAACACAATTTGTAAAAATCTAATGATTTAGCTACAATACTCAGTGTCAAAGGTAGAACAACCCTGTAGAAGAAAGGCATTCGAAACATTCACAACTATAGACATTTCTATCTAAAAAGTCGATGGTCCTGTACTAGAGGTGGGCAAGACAGAGTCGTTCATCTTGAACGAGTATTAAAATGAATCGTGAGATACGATTCACCACTTGTAATAAGGTTCGTCTAATTAAATCAAGTAATGATCCATAACATTTGAACGATGAGCTGTAAAAGTTCAAAATGAACGAATCGTAGGAGCCGATTCAATATGAGAAATTGAATCGTGTGGTTCGATTCACTAAAAAAAAATAGATTTCACTTTTCATTTCCTCAAATTCAAAAATAAAAAAAAAATCTTTAAATTAATAATTAAATTTTTGCATTAATTTCTTTTCACAAAACTAAATTAACGATACTGAAAACTCGTGATTTCCCTTAAATACGAGCCTCTTGTTCTTTTTATAATACTATACTGTTTTTACGCTACTTTTTCTATAACATGCCATAAAACTAAAGGACAATTTTGAATTTTAGGTTCATAACGTTGAAATAATAAACCAATGACATATTTTATGTGTCATAATAAAACTGTTTGATTTTTCATTCTGGTAAAAACATTCCAGAATGATGAACCAATATTCAATGAAAAAAGGTATAAAAGTTTATGTCATCCCGAATATAATAAAATTTGCATTTGTGTGCATTGTGTGCGTTTTGCGGGGCCTAATAAAATATTTTAAAATATTAATGCAAAATTTATAATTTTTGTTGTTTTTTTTATTAAAAAAAGGTGCCTTCTAAGTAAGGTATTTAACGTATTTTTTTAAGAGTCCATTTCACTAGTCTAAAAAAGTAGCAAAATAAGCGTTCGGCATTTAACGTTTTATGTAAAACTGGCTAGGCATTTTTGCACAACTAAAGAAGGAAATTAAAGATAAATGATTATACTATATCGGTATTGTAGCACATTTTTAGACAAATTCTTTATTTTTAAGGTTTTGATGTCTGGACTAAATTTTCTCGAAAATAAAGACATAATTTAAAATTCCGTTAAAATACGTGTAAAATCGCTTATTTCTAGGGCTTACTCAGGCTCTCATTGTACATGAAAATAGCAAAACAAACATTTACTGATCTGGATAAAATTGAGAGTTAAATAGGAAAACTCACCCGGGGGTACTCCGCCCCCTAGCCACTGGTATTCTATTCAATATATCCCATTCCATATCTTCCATCTAATTCAAATACTATTCGGATCTATTGGTTATTCTTCAACAACTAGCTGGTGTCACCTGAAATAAGTATAGAGGCTTTACTCGGACGCAAATCTGCAGTTAAACAGATTCGCATCCCTGATAGTCAAAAAGACTCGCATCCTTAATAGTCATAAAGACTCGCATCCTAGTACTCAAAAGACTCGCATCCTTCGTATCCTTAATAGTCATAAAGACTCGCGTCCTAATAGTCAAAAGACTCGCATCCTTAATAGTCTTAAATGCTCGCATCCTAATAAGCTTAAAGGCTCGTATCCTTAATAGTCTGAAATATTCGCATCCTAATAAGCTTAAAGACTCGCATCCTTAATAGTCTTAAATACTCGTATCCTAATAAGCTTAAAGACCCGAATCCTTAATAGTCAAAAAGACTCGCATCCTAATAGTCAAAGGCTCGTAGCTTTAATAGTCAAAATACTCGTACCCTTAATAGTCAAAAGGACTCTCAACCTTAGTCCAAAGACTCGCAACCTCCAAATGTCAGCTCTGTGACAAAACACAACACAAAACTACTTAACAGCCGGCCGTCTACTACTGACTGACTTGCCGCGCGCCGGCAAGCTAAGCCTCCTCTTACATCACATTTTTACCTGATCACAAATATTTATATCGCTTGCCAATGAATCATACTATTTTCTCTCTAATCGACTTTCAAATTAAATAGAGTGTTCTAGAATTGCTAGATAAATAAACAGAGGGTTTCGAATTATAAAACCATTGAAGGAAATTTGTTTTTTCGGGTTTTAGGCCGTCGTTGGTTAGAATTTATGCGTCGGCGGAGGGGGCGTGGCTTGTTCCGGTGGTGGTTCTTCCGGAACTGGTCTACTTCTCTGTACTGCTACCTTGGTCCTAGATATAGCTGGATGCCAAATTCTGTTTAGGTAGTGAGTTTCTTCCTTCCTGTTGAAATTATTTGGATGTTTGTGAATTTCAACAGCTTCCCTGACCAGACGAGGATGATATCCAGATGTTGTGGCAATGACTTGGGTGACTTCGAAGTGGATTTTGTGGTCACCATATCTTAGAGCATGTTCTGCTACGGCCGACTTGTCTGTTTGCCATAACCTGCAGCTTCTCTTGTGTTCCGTAAGTCTCGTTCCTACTGAACGTTTGGTAGTTCCAATGTATACGCTACCGCAGGAACAAGGTATACGGTAGATCCCTGCAGAGGATAATGGTACCCTTTTATCTTTGGCTGGTCTCAAGCAGTCCTTTATTTTCCGGGTAGGTTTGTATATTGTTTTGATGTTGTGTTTCCTGAGAACTTTTCCAATCCTATCGGTGACCTGGGAGACATATGGAAGGAAGGCCTTATTAACGGTGTTATTCTGTTCATTGACGTCAAGTCTCCTCTGCCTAGGTGCTAGCGCCGCCTTTATTTCTTTCTCATTATACCCATTAGCAAGAAAGGCTTTATTTAAGTGACTTAGTTCCTCTTGTATGTGATCCTTAGCACAAATGCGTCTTGCTCTATTTGCTAGTGTTCCGATAATCCCGTGTTTTTGGCTTGGATGGTGATTTGACAGTTTGTGCAAGTACCGGTCTGTATGAGTGGGTTTTCGATACACCGTGTGATCCAAATGGTCTCCATTTCTCTTGACAAGCACATCGAGAAAGGCCAGTTGGTTGTTTTCTTCGGTTTCCATGGTAAATTTTATGCTCGGGCTCTGTGTATTAAGGTGATGAAGGAAGTCATCTAGGCTGTCTCGTCCATGTTTCCAAACAACAAATGTATCGTCCACATAACGAAACCATACTGCGGGCTTCAGAACTGATGACTCTAGCGCTTTTTCTTCAAATCTTTCCATAAAGAAATTAGCAATTATTGGGCTGATTGGGCTGCCCATTGCGACACCCTGTTTGTTCGTAATAATTGCCGTTCCATAAGAACTAGCGACCAGTCAGGCACACTCGGAAAAGCTCCGCGATGTCAGGTGGAAATGATTCCTTAATTAGATCCATTGACTCGCCCATTGACTTTGAGTTGTCCACCCGGTTTCTTCTTACCGTCTACAAGCTCACCGTAAATCAGAGATTTTGGTAGGCGGTTTTCTTGCATTCTGCATACGTAACCCGCCCATCTTAAGCAAGCCTTTGTAATCACGACTCCAACGCTCTGGCAGCTAGCTTTTTCAAGGACAGATACTTTTGAGACATGGTGGAACCATCTGATTCTTAAGAGTTGTCTAAAAAAGGTGTCTCTGTTGCAACTTGTTTAATGCGTTCATGTGTCGGCGGTACGGCGCGGCATCGACACCTAGGTTTCGCTTCCATATAACATGGTGGGAATTATTCTTGCTCGGTATACTGCAAGTTTTGTTTTTGGGCTCAAGCCACGGTTGTAGAAAACCTTGTCTTTTAATTTCCAGAATGCTCTTGAGACGCTGCTAATCCTGTGCTGAATTTCAGAGTCGATATTTGGCCTTTTCCGAAACCAAACTGCTTGTGATCAATGTACACATTAAGGCCCAAAACCTCGCATGCCAAGGTATATGTAACATTTCTTGTAATTGCTGTAACGTTTTATCAACTAGAGCGCAGTCATCAGGGTATTGAAGTTCTGTGATGAATTTTCTACGTGTTTTTGCCCTGAGTATTTTTATGTTAAACAGACCGCCGTCATATCTGTATCTAATGCCCAATCCTCTTTCCTGCAGTTTGCTGTCCACTATAATGGAGAGCGCTGCCATGAATATGTTGAATATGAGATGCGCTAAGACACATCCCTGCCGAACTCCTGTATTTGTTAGGGAGGGATCGCTCAGTGATCCATGATGGTGACACTCTTGTCTTGTTGTTGTTATGGAGGCTTTTATACACTGTAAAAAAATTGTTGGGTACTCTGGGTGCGCCATCTATGACCTGGATAAAGGACTAAAAATTAAATTTAAAAAGAAATCTGCATTACATTCAGAGATATTTTAAGCAGCGTCATCTAACGCAATATATTATACCTAATCGCAATATACATATATGGTCAGTTTGAGAGAAGACTGTCAATTCAAAATAATTAATTTTTGTTTTCACAATGACACGACTGCAATTTGTCTATATTTTTATCTGAAGAAGAAATACAAGTTGTAATTCTTACTGGGTCTGCAGCAAGAATTACAAAAAATATAAACAATTTTTTTAGTTAACGTTAGATGCTGGACACCAGCCTTGTGTTTATTCAAAAAAAAAAAGAAACCAAATTAAGAAATAGATAAATAAACACAAGAGGTGTCGTCTCTCAATTTTATTGTTTGACTACCTTTCCCATAACCAACTGTATAACTAAAAGTCAATTTTGTGTTTCAGGTTGGATGTAACGTCGAAATAATCAAACTTCGTCATCAGACAATATGAACCCGTGCGAGCGCATCCATCCCTGGAGCATCGGCCAGAGGCAATCTCAATTTTAGGAGCCACCTGCGATTCCTGGACATGCTCTTTCTTAAATCGTTCCGAGAGTGAAGCAAATATGGAGGATCGGGACGACAACGGTACAAACGAGACGCCGACTTACATCAATGTGACGAACGAAATGCCCATCGCTTACGCGGTGCCGCTCTATGGTTACTTTATGCCCATTCTGTTAGTGATAACTATCGTTGCCAATACTCTCATAGTGGTAGTGCTCTCGAAACGGCATATGCGGACTCCTACGAATATCGTGCTCATGGCTATGGCGCTCTGTGATATGTTTACTCTTCTAGTACCTGCTCCGTGGCTAATCTACATGTATACGTTCGGGAACCATTACAAGCCCTTACATCCTGTACCTGTATGTTATACATGGAATGTTATGCACGAGGTAAGTGATTCAACGATTCAGTTATTATTCCTTTTAATAGTATTAAAAATGTATATATGTAATTATACAATATGTCTAAAAAAATTAAGACTTTAACGCCCTGTAGTTTCGAAGCAAAGTGGAATCACTGTTGATATAGAAAATAGATATTATTTTTACGTGAGGAATCTGCCATGGCACATGTATTTTGAAACACACTGTAGTAGCTCTAATACCAAAAATATGTTATAAACACTGAGAAAACATATCACCTTGACGAGTATTTGACACGCATTAGAAGATGGTTAGCAAGGTGTTTTCTTTGGTGAGCTTTTCTGTGATTGAAAAGCCCGATACGTGATGTTATCTCTCTTCCGCACTCCAGACATTCAAAAATCTCGTGTTGTATTGTGCGCTGCTTCCTCCCACTGATGCTGCATACTTATACCCTTTATGTTTTCATGGAAAATATCCTTGTATCTTTTGAATTGTCCACTCGATTTCCTCTTACCGTCTACAAGGTTTTCTTGCATCCTGCATACGTGGCCAGCCCATATTAAGCTGGATTTAGTAATCATGACTTCAGCGCTATCACAGCTTGCTTTTTCAGGGACTGATACATCCGGACACATGTTTATATGAACTTTTTACCTTAAAAAGACTCAAAGAATCACCTCCTGAAATTTGGCTAGAATTAACACCCTGTATTTAAAAATGGCAAGCTAGTGATTTAGTAAGCTAGGTATGTTTATTTTAATGGGAAAAAAGTGCATTTGATAAAAAATAAACAAACCCGCATAATACAAATACTAGACACTAATTACTTAATTTTAAATGTATCTAAATAGGAACTTTAATAATTTAAAAATGGACAGGAACACTTAAAATCACTTCAGAGAATATACCAAATATGCAAAAATTCCAATAAAAAAAACACAAATGGCACATTAAAATCTGCATTATCTGAAATTAAGCTATACCTAAACGGCTAATAAAATAATAGTGACAAGACTAAATAAAAGTGACAAGACGCCGACATCGATAACGCGATGAGCAGTTTTTAATAATAATATTTCGAGTTCCGAGTTATTATTACATACTTGTTTTACAATTTATTGTAATACAGTAGCATTCCTTCGAATAATTTTTTATTTAAGTATTGTTAATATAGTCATATTAATGATTATAGCCCGTATGGTTTCTAAAATAAATAATGAAGCGTGTTTTTATCAGAATTATTAAATGATTAAGTAGACATAGTTAATATTTATTAACTTTGTAAGTGTTATATTTTAATATAATTATGGATTTAATAATTAAATAATTATCTTAAGTTTAAATTGTGGTAAAGTTGTATGAGTTTCAATCATTTATATTTAAAATCTTAGGGAAGACAATATAGATTTTTTAGGCAGGAGAACTCAAGGGAAGGACCGTGTAATTAGTAATTAAGACTACAATTTTTTTTACTTGCCATTTTTCTTGTCGTTCACGTTGCACTTTGACTCTTCGTTGTGTCACACACAATCTGAATTTCGGATATATGATGCAGATCTGATAAATTGAAGCAAATATGTTAATTGCAAAGTATGCAAAGAAATATTTTTGTTAACTTTGCAAATACTTAAGGCATGCAATAATTTTAAAAAATTTTAACCTGAGAATACTTCATAATTGTTGGACGTCTTGAATGATAAAGATTTGAATTCTCGGGTCTATTTTGTTTAAGTAGCTAACAAATAATTTCAAAAACTCAACTATCAAAATATAATGGTAGCAAATTTTTAAAAGTATGCATAGGTATAATGTTCTATATTAATGGGACATACCGAATGTAAACTAGGTATAGTTGCTGCAATCGATAATATATTTTGGTACTTATTTTCATCAAAACAAAATCCGTTATGATGAAACCGTCAATACCGCTACTCATATTATGGGCACCTATGTATCTTAAATCTCATAATGATGTTTAAAAATACATAGGTACATACTATGAGTAGTGGTTGTGACGGTTGTTTATTAAGTATGATGAAAAGAAGCTGCAAAGTAAATTATCGTTGAAGCCAACTATATTTTAATTTATTTTTATCTACAGTAAATATGCACGGTAGGGGTTCAAAATATGCCTAAACTGTGATACTGTGATATGCTGATACTTACCTGTGAGGCAACTCAATTCGAGTATAAATTTACATGTACATTCCAAGTATCTTCTTGGCACCCCGTTCACCCTTATTCCATCATTTTTATAAAAAAATATTATGATTTATAACTTTTAATTTTTATTGTGAAAATTGGTGAAAAGTAATTTTTTTGTACGGCGAATTTAAATTTTATGGGCCATCCATATATCACACCATATGTTGGGATATTGGTTAAACCTAGGAATACCCAGGTAATAGCCCGAAATATGCAAAAGAGGGAGTGAGTTTAGGTTAGATTAGAATTAGGTTTTAGTTGGTTTTGCATTAATAAAAATATAGACCTAATCTAAACTTAATCTAAACTGACCCCTTTTTTTGCATATTTCGGGCTCATACGTGTGTAGAAGCCCGTCATAGTGTCGTGACCATTCACGAATCCGCACGCGTTTCTCTCCATCATTAATATTTTCCTCACTAACTTCTTCACTTTTACAAAAATACATTACGATAAAAATCAAATATCAAAATTATTTAACGTTGCGGACGGTTCACTTGTTCACTATACATATCTGGAATATATTTGTGAGTGGCGATTAACGATACGTTTACGTTAGACTGCCGGAGTGCTGACGTCACGAATGTCAAATTGCTTTCCAAACAAGGTTTAGTTCTTTTATATTTCTATTGAGCTCTTCCAAATAACGTCACAAATTAATATAAAATGTAAAAAAAAACACGTGATTGACGACAACCGCCGACTTGTGTCTGGTATTTTCAATACGCCTGTGATCGTTCCGCATGTTGCAAAATCTGTGAATTTTTATTTTTAAAGATCCTTGTTTCAGAGGCAATAAGTATTCCAAGAACATTGCAGTTTTGTTTTCTTTTGGTAGTATTATATTCAATTCTATAGTACGTTTCGTATAGATGCTAATAAAGAGATGTAAAAATATTCAACGTTCATATAGGTATTTAATCGCATAACACAACGTAAGCAATGATTCGGGAAATCATAGAGTGTTTCAGACACGTTGTGTACGCGCATAAAATTGTTCCAACAAATTTTATTTATCTCCTGCAGTAGAATCTCCTACACGTGCCGTTTTCTGAACACTATTATTTTAAAGTTGTCGGTATGAAGTATAAGGGTAGTAAAATATTGTTCTAACAATCCCATTTTAAGCAGCTTAAGATATTAGGCGGATGCAATTCTGTGAGAAATCTGAAAGTCAAATTTAGGGTAATGAGACAGCGAGATATATATGTTAAGATAGGCAATTTGCAGGTCGTATAACATTATTCATACCAATATACAACATAGAGACAAATATAAACAAACAAATTATGTAGGTGTGACTGGCTTTCTAGGCTCGATATAAATAAATAATTAAACAATTATTGTAAAAAAGTAAATTTGTAAATCATATTTATATATCAATTTTAAAAAGAACTAGTAGCCAATTTATTACTTGACCGCATTTTACAAAAAAACATATGAGAGTGATCGTAAAGGCGAGACGCTGGCGCTGATCTAAAATTTTGAGAACCATTGTATCATCTCTGGATTATCTTCTTCTTCTTCTTCTTCTTCTTCTTCTTCTTCTTCTTCTTCTTTTAGAAGGCGTATCGCCTGTTTAGTTCCGGTTTCCTCCTCGTCTAAGCAACTCTTGCGAGGTTGACTGCTAACTGTCTTGCCAACGTTTAGGTGGTCGTCCAGTAGGTCTTCTGCCATGGGGTACGTTGTTGCGAATTATTATGGCCATTCTGTCGGGGTCCATTCTACATTTGTTCACTGAAAAAACCGCCATATTATTTTTAATCCGATTAACTAGGCAAATCCCGGTAAGAGTCTACAAGATTATGCAAATATCTTACATTCAATTTATTTCTATCCTGCTAAAAGCCAATGAAACTTAATCTAGCATTTAAAGTCAATGAAACTTATTAGCTATCAATTATATCTAAAAAAAATTACGATGTGCTTCCGATGATAGGTACGTAATATTAGTGATATTAACACAAAAGAAATACAAAACACAAACCATAGGCCAGAATACACACAATGACTATTACGACAATAAACAATATATTTATGTATACCGCTCAAAATTCCATATAGAAGGTCAGTTTTATACGATGTTATGGGTATTTTGGAAACTACTGTGGAGCTAGAGAGTCGATAAAAAAAATCTATATTGAAAATGCTTCCTAATTCCATTATAATCTATTTTAAACAAAAAGTTTTCAGATAAAAGTTGTAGATAATCACATCCTTAATGAAACTGTGTTCTCCGTTTCTTTCTAAAACCTGTCATTTTTGACATATGACACAAACATATGTTTTTTTTTAAATGGAAACCATAGTTCGCTTCTTAAAAAGCGCCTTTCTTTTCGGCGATATAAGCTATAATATGGTTTTTTTCAAAAATTAAATGTGTTAGAGCCAGTTCTTAACTTTTTTACATAATTTCACTTAGTTAGCCATGGAAACAAGTTCAATAGTCGTTGATCCCAAAGACGTCACACTGTTACACCAAAAAAAATAGTTTATCGAGACGCAACTAAATTCTAAATGTGATTTACCAATGGGATTATTGGTTCAACAGTAGTCTGTGGTTCAACTCTTCTTGGACCATACATTTTCGAGGATACGTTGACCGGTGAACGTTACTTCTGCTTTTTAGAGAACGGTTTTCAAGACATGTTAGAAAATTAAAATTTAGTGACTCGCGCATTAATAGAGTGGTTCCAATATGACTTATATTATGACGCTCCCCCTCATAATGAAAGAAACATTAAAAAATATATATATGATAATTATGCAAATAGGAAGAGGTGGACCAACTGCATAGGCCTCCTCGGTCACGTGACATATCTGTATTAGATTTTTTTATGCGGTATGATTAACAAGAAGGTTTACAAGAGAACTTGAATCATCCTGGAATCGTAGAGAACATCTTAAACACTCACCCTGTTTACGAGACGTTGCAGAAAAAATTAAGGATAGGAAAACACTATAACATATGGTCACCCGAGAATTAGGTTGTTCTATATCCACTTTTAGGGTAAAATGAGTTACATACACCATTTTTTTATGCAGAATTAGCTTGTTCTATATCCACAAAAACAATACAGCCAAATTCACAAATAAAGAAAAAAAATCTAATATTTTGTACTATATCCATATTAATTTGAAAGTCGCTAAACCATATAATGGCCTACATCCAAAAATCACTATTTAAAGTGGCCTACATCCTACAGTTTGTAATAAAAAAAAATAGAATTATTTTGTTCTTTATCCTAAGAAGTGGATATGGAACGAAAATACCAGTTCAAAAAATATGTTACTATGCATAAAATTTAGATTGTTCTATATCCATTTATTTTCGATCTCTATCTCTCTAACACACAATGTATGTATCTGTTTTTATTTAAATTTAAGGCTTTTGTTTTAAGCGGGTGAAATTGCACCACTAAACGTTCGTTTGTCAAATAGGCGGAAAATCGGTTCGTTTGAAAAGCACTGATTGCCTGATTTGTTAGCAAATTCGAATGTTTCACACTTTAGAATTTCGTGAAACCAGCTGCTTCAACTCAATTGACTGCTCAATCGTTCGTTTGAAAAGCGCTGATTGCCTGATTTGTTAGCAAATTCGAATGTTTCACACTCTGGAATTTCGTGAAACCAGCTGCTTCAACTCAATTGACTGCTCAATCGTTCGTTTGAAAAGCACTGATTGCCTGATTTGTTAGCAAATTCGAATGTTTCACACTCTGGAATTTCGTGAAACCAGCTGCTTCAACTCAATTGACTGCTCAATCGTTCGTTTGAAAAGCACTGATTGCCTGATTTGTTAGCAAATTCGAATGTTTCACACTTTGGAATTTCGTGAAACCAGCTGCTTCAACTCAATTGACTGCACAATCGTTCATTTGAAAAGCAATGTTTGCCTGATTTGTTAGCAAATTCGAATGTTTCACACTTTGAAATTTCGTGAAACCAGCTACTTCAACTCAATTGACTGCTCAATCTTTCTCTAATACTATCAATACTAGAGATAGCTAAAAAAACATTTAAATAATCCAATGAAAGTTAAAAATCAGATTTAAAATCTGATTAAGTTATTCTAACACTATACATACCAAAGAAATAAGCGGAAAAAAAATGATAGTTTTTAATAAACAATGCAGACGAATAATTACTACTATTGCATCTTAGGTTTTTATTTTTTTATGTTGTTTTTAGTTAATGTCTTTAATGTCTCCACTTCAGTTATTGTGTTGAAATAATATTTTGAAATACAAATAAATCAGCTTAAAACGAGTATTATGGTATTCTATATCCCCTTATTTTGTTCTATATCCCTAAAATCGGCTCAATGCACAGCTAATAGTCACATTTGTTCTATATCCAAATCTAAAATCACTAATATCTTTTGAATAAAGCTTCTAAAAGTAAAATACATACATATGTTTGATAAGTATTTATATTACCTTTAATTTATATGTTTAATAGAACCATTTTGGTATATAGTGTTCATGGATATCCAGTTTAAACTTTAAACTTTGTTTTCTCAGTTTCATCGAAATGGTCTATAGAACAATCTTATTCTAGGGTGACGATATATGAACATCCTTCAAAACGCAAAATACATTTAGATCCATTTCGGACCATACTAAGCCAATGAATACTGAACAACAAATGTGAATGTGAGAAATTTTATATTAGTAAAATATAAAAACTGTTAAATAATCTTATTAAAGGACATAAAGATTATTTATAAAGGGCGATTTTCGCAAATTTAAGATTTGTCGGCATTCATGGGACATAGGACACAGAGTAGATATAAACAATGTAAAAATTATAATGAAGTAACCGATAGCCTTTAAACGAAAAATAAAAGGCTTTTTATTCCAATCTGTATTGCCGCTTCCTTGATTATTTATTTATTTATTTTTTATCTAGATTAACACATAACATAAATAAACATAACATACATAATATTAGAAACAGAAAGTTAAAGGTTTTTGGTTTTACCTAATTAAGAAATTATTATCAGATAGTCATTGTTGATTTGAAGTTTATAGGTACTTAAAGTATTCTTGAATAGTGGTATTTACATTTTTTTTGTCTTTTTTGCTTCTGACGACGGGATATACCTGAAACTTTAAGCATTTTTTGTCGTTTTTAAAGAATTTTTTTAGTAAAAAGCCACAGACAAGCTGACATCTGCGCGTTAATTCAACGCGATGATATTTTGTAGATTTTCTTCCTCGGGCAAAAAACAGATATTTTTTGAAGAAGGTTTACAAGAGACAAGATTTATGGTAGAGTTCAAGAGTACCCGCTACAAACGTATACGGGTGTTTCTGGAAAATGGCTAACCCCCATAACTATTTTTTTTATTTTTTCAGTTAAAAAAACAATAATTCGTACGTTAGTATATGCCATAAATCGGGATTGATTGACGTATTCATTTTTTTTTGGTCACTTCCTGTTTCACCGGAAATAATTATTACAACTTTTGATTTTAAATGACACCCTCGGTATTTTTTTACTTTATTTGATGACAGTATATAATTTCGTATATGTTTTGTAATAACGTATGTATTAACGTAAGTATATGTAAATTGTAACATGCGGAATAAATTGTTATGAAATTGCATAACGACAACTTGACTCCGAAATACCAAGCGTGTGGTACCAAATTATTTTTAAAAAATGCTTTTTCCAAATATTCTAATGAGCCACCCTCGTTCCATTTGAAAAAAAATGAGATATGATTAAAAATACGATTAAAGAACCTTTTAACCTGCTAGGACAAGACACGGTGTTTTAACACAGAAATGGCACTCGAGATTTAAATTTAAAATACGATTTTTTCTTTGGAAAGTTCATAGACTGCTTCTGGACAAAAAAATATCTCTTATTGTCATTAGTGCTTTTTCATCTCAGTACTTTTGTAGGGTAATGATTAGTTTTGACTTGATCTTTCATCGTTACGGTGAGCAGTAAACTGCAGAGACCCCAATATTTAATAAAATATTGTTTAATGGAACTGAACAGTCACATCTCAATTTTGTTGGTTAATAAACATTGTTGGCTTTGATTAAAAAGGCTTTACTACGACTTTAGGAATACCTAATAAAACAACTTGACTGTAAAATAAATTAAAACTGTTTTTAATTGCGTTTGCTTTATAAATAGAAATTCCATTAAATGCAAAAATTAATTCAGCGTACATAATGTGTCGTACAAGTAGCTATATTCAGCCGACATGATGTAATGGGAGATAATAATACCTAAAGTCGTAATTTGCATATAAATGATCTACAGGAAAAAAATAAACGACAAGACTGGAAACAGAACATTATACACCTGAAACACAATTGCAGAAAATTTAATTGGAACCCGGGAATATGTAGTTATAGACTGATAGATGCGGCCTTGTTGGAAGAACGGTGGCATATAAAGTTGTCAGTCGAGTTTAACTATGGACTAATAAAAATTAAGCTTTTGCTAGCGGGCTAATGGATTCGAAATATGATGTTGTAACATATGCTTTAAAATTTTGTACGGGTTTCAACAAATATAGAACATAAATTATTCATATAACATTTAAATGTAAGTTAGAGAATGTTTTTTATTCACATAAATCCCATAAAAATCTAATTTCTTAAAGCAGTCTGACAGTAGACAATATTTATGTCTGTTGTGTAATAATAATATGAACTCTAGTTTCCTTGTGTGTTGTAAAAGAGCTACAAGTATTAACATATTCGTGAATATTTGCAAGAACATAATTTATTTTCATTTCTTTATGGTTGTGTTTATGGTATTTTTCATATTTATGGTACTTTTGATCGTCGATAAATCTTTTGCCTTCCGCACTGATGCAACCTTGTATATGCAATATAAAGTTGTCAATCGAGGTCAACTTTGGACCATTAAAATTCAAGCCTTTGCTAGCGGGCTAACGTAATCGAGATTAACATTTTGTTTTAAAATTCTGTTTATAGGGTGGTGCCATAAAGATTGGGTGGACGAGATTGTCAATCAATCACTTTTCGTAAACAATTATTTGTAAAAAAATATTTTTCCAGATAATTTAATGATTAATTTTCCATATATGCTAATGAACACTCGTTCCATTTGAAAAAATTGAGATATGATTAAAAATACGATTAAAGAATATTTTAACCTGTTATGACAAGACATCGAAAACATTAGACGACGAAATCTATTTCTCCAAGGGGTTCTTGATTAAAAAATGGCGTTTTTAAAACAGAAATGGCACTCTAGATTGAAATTTAAAATACGATTTTTTCTTTGGAAAGTTCATAGACTGCTTCTGGACAAAAATGTTTCTTAATGTTTTTAGTGCTTTTTTATCTCAGTACTTTTTGTAGGGTAATGATTGGTTTCGATTTGATCTTTCATCGTTACGGCTAGCAGTAGACTGCAGAGACCCCAATATTTTATCAAATATTGTTTTTTCCATAGCAACTGTTAAAATTGCCTTATATCTATCAAAAATAGTAGATAAAATAGTACTTTAACCGCAAGGGTAGATTAAATAATACTAATGAAACTTTATTTCTTCTCGCACGTTGTTTAATTGCTGCCATTTTTGAAATTTTTGTATTCCTCCTCATAAGTTATTCGGGATTTAAATGGAAGTAGTTTGGATATGGCGTTTGTCGCATCAGCTTGAATATCTGTTGGCAATTTACTTATTTCGTTTTGAGCCATTTCTGGCTCCAATTCAATCAGCAATCGACACGAAAGAGAATTAGAAAATATTCATAGATAAATGCAACAAGTTTAGATTGGAAAGACCGTAAAAATTTTGGGTCGCGAAATTATTTTGGGTCGCGACCGTTATACGCGATCTGGCGCTGCTACAGCGGTCACTAAGAACAACGGCAAACAAAAACAGAAATAATTTTCTCTTGTCAAAGTCAGAATCTTCAAAAATCATAATAATCTTTCAAAATCTAAACCGCTCTCACTAAAGAAATTCCGAAAAGTGTTTATAGCGTCCATTTTCAAAGTAATTATTGCTATCTTGTGAGTTTAATTCAAGTTTTATTTACTCCAACCGGTAATAATTGTGAAAAAGTGGCATTAAAAACTTAAAAAGCTGTGCTGAGAACTGTAAACTGCAAAAACCATCGTGGATCGTGGCATAACGTCGGTTTCCAATGTTTCATAGGTATTTCATACATGCGTCCTTATATAAAATAAAGTTTCTTGTATGCAACACACTGTATTTTATTTATAAAATGAAACGAAAATAATAATAAATTTGAATAAACAATATTTGGCGATATAATTCCGGAAAAAGCCGAACCGCTCCGAAATTTTCAAAAGTTTTGGGTCGCGACCGTTGCAAGAATAGCGCCAAATAGAAAAAAATAGAATAGCGCCAAAAGCCACAATTTACATTGTCCTTATGGGCACTTTCCAATCTAAACTTGTTTCATTTATCTATGAAAATATTGACTCAAAACTGACAACTAAAGAGACAACTTTATTTATTTGTCAAATTGCATAGAAACCAACGCCAACCCAGCACAATATTTTTTCTACTCGTAATAAATTCCTTGAAATAATAATTTCTGAATATTTTTTGAAACGTAACTCGCTATGAAAAAAAAATATTGTTTTATACACGACGATAAAATTGCATTATCGTCTCCCGAATCTTTTCGGTCGACGATAAAATACCATATTATCGGCTTGTATAAAAATTAGCTATTAATGAAACTGAACATTCACATCTTAACTTTGTTGAATAATAATCATCGTGAGCTTTGATAAAAAAAACTTTATCGACTTTAGGAATACTTAATAAAACAACTTGACTGTAAAATAAATTAAAACTGTTTTTAATTGCGTTTGCTTTATAAATAGAAATTCCATTAAATGCAAAAATTAATTCAGCGTACATAATGTGTCGTACAAGTAGCTACATTCAACCGACATGATGTAATGGGAGATAATAATACCTAAAGTCGTAATTTGCATATAAATGATTTGCAGGAGAAAAATAAAGGGACAAGACTGGAAACAGAACATTATACACCTGAAACACAATTGGAGAAAATTTAATTGGAACTCGGGAATATGTAATTTCTAACAGACTGATAGATGCAGCCTTGTTGCAAGAACGGTGGCATATAAAGTTGTCAGTCGAGTTTAACTATGGACTAATAAAAATTAAGCCTTTGCTAGCGGGCTAATGGATTCGAAATATGATGTTGTAACATATGCTTTAAAATTCTGCACGGGTTTCGACAAATATAACATAAATTATTCATAAAACATTTAAATGTAAGGTAGAAAATGGTTTTTTTATTCACATAAATCCCATAAAATCTAATTTCTTAAAAGCATTCTGACAGTTGACAATATTTATGTCTGTTGTATAATAATAATATGAACTCTAGTTTCCTTGCGCGTTGTAAAAGAGCTACCAGTTGCAAGAACATAATTTATTATCATTTCTTTATGGTTGTGTTTATGGTATATTTAATATTTATGATACTTTTGATCGTCGATAAATCTTTTGCCTTCCACACTGATGCGACCTTGTATATGCAATATAAAGTTGTCAATCGAGGTCAACTTTGGACCATTAAAAAATCAAGCCTTTGCAAGCGGGCTATGGTGGGGCCTAGGGCCTTTGTTTTCTTAAAAATGAAAAATAATTTAAAAAAACACACGAATTTCTCTATCAATAAATTTCATAGACTTGGTTATCAAACCGTGTTTCCGTAGATTACTTAAATACCTACAAATTTTCTAAAAGAATAAAAATTAACACATTTTTTGAACACAACAAAATAATATTAACTAAACAAAACTAGAAAACGTCACTTTACTGATGCACAAGCAAATTAAAATTAATAAGTCCAAAAGTCATAATTCAGGATTTCTCTGGGGGGTGCCCAGTAGTACCTGGGGGGCGGCACCCCCGGGCACCTCTGTTGTTACGCCAATGCCAACAAAAATTAAGTCTTTGCTAGCGGACTCCAGATAAACACTTTCTTTTAAAATTTTGTTTATAGGGTGATGCCATCAAGATTGGGTGAACGAGATTGTTAATCAATCACTTCTTTCTTGCGAAACACTTCAGTCTATAAAATTAGGTGGACGATCTGTTCATCTGTCGCATAATTTGTGTGAAAAAGTCTATAGTGATATGTTTTTGTATTGGTGGTACCGTTTTTTAGTTATTTACGTATCCATGTGAGTAATTCAAGTAATGGAAACATTTTATATAATGTTTATTAAAAGTGTATTTGGTAAACTTCGGTAGCATATTCTTCAGATAAAAATAAGTAAAAAAGTTCGTATAAATGTATGTCCTAAAATGCTTAGTTTCGGAAATACAGGGTGTAGAACTTTTTTACTTATGTTTATCTACAGAATATGCTGCTGCTCTGACCACCCTGTATAAACTATTCATAAAAATTCTAAACGTAATGTAAACCCATGAACCTATCTCAGTTCTTAAAAATCTTAAAAAGCGTGTCAGTTGACAAGTTTTATTTCTAATGCATAATAATAATAATCTTATGAGTCTCTAGATTTATATCAGAAATGGTGATCATAGTGTGACAGAATATCAGCATTAACATATTCCTGAATATTCGCAAGAATGTAATTCTCACTGGTATATGAATTTGTTTACGGTATTTTTATGTGGTATACATGGTATTTTTGGTTGTCCAAATACAGATAGCGACTCAAGATGGTGTAAACATGTAACAAAAATGTAACATTAAAATTGAATAAGCACTAGAAATAGCAACGGTTCATAATTTTCATAATATTGCTCGAAAAGAGTACCTACCTACTCTTCATTTCATTTTGTCGTTTACTCATACGCGGAGCATAGGACTTCAATAAATGTTCTCCAGCGGGTTCGGTTATTCGAAAGTGATTTAACAACTTGCCATGATCGGTTTACTGTTTCTATCTCCTGTTGAATATTCTTTGCCAAGTGTGTCTTGGACGACTAGTTCTTCTACTGCCTTGTGGGTTCCACTCAATATCTCTGCCAGCGATGTTGTTGCCGCTTGGCCTTAATGTGTGAGCAATCCACCTCCATTTCCTCAGTTTGATTCTATTACAAAGATTAAGTCTCATTATACACCTGCCTCTGGTTGCTTAAGCTCCATAAATCCTCATTTCTGATAGTTATGGCTAGAATATTCCTACAATTTTTTACAGACAGCGGCTTATGAATCTTGGAGTTTGTTAATTAACGGTATCGATTTAGTTATTGCAATAATTATCTTAAGACCTGCAATTATAGCTTCATTTGATAAGTTAAGTAGTTTTGACATCATATCCGCGTGACTATGAGAAAGGAGACAGATGTCATAGGCATAACTCAGGTCCTCTAACATGTTAAAGGGAGTTCGCCTATTCAATGATGATGACTGAAAATTTTTCTCATTAGAATGTCACCTAACATTATATTAAAAAGGAATGCAGGACGCAACACTGCCTGACCCCATTCCAAATGTTGATCGATTAACTCCATTGACTCTTATGCAAGATTGAACATTGAGACATACAACAGAACGCATTTATGATTTTTACAGGTGAAAGGTTTTACGGTTTTGCAATTTTATATAAACTCGTACTCGAGTACTCGACAACTTTAAATTAACATTTTTTCTTCATGTCTTTATATTTTGCTTTACATCAAACAGACTACTGTTTCCAAACCATTTAATATTTGCTTAAACCGTACCATTACTTTGTTCTATTAATAGAATCGCATTACTACTGTTTACCGTGGCTTCTCTAGTAGCCATTAGCAAATGGTTTAACGTACTTACTGCAACGTTTACGTTTTATAAACGGTGCAATTGCAGCGAGACTATTTCAAAATGTCATTTAATATACTTGCTTAATCCAATATCTTAATATTTTTGACAAATTCCTAACAATATACTAGGGTCGACATTTCCGGCCTTGAGTGCCGATTTTCCTGCGTACGAAGAATACGATTATGCACATAGTAAATAAGATGTAAAAGATTTAAATCTACCCAGCGCATGGAATCTAGGGTCAGATTAAGCGATTATGTAATAAAAACTAAATATTTTTGCACCTCTCCGACTTACTAGATTGCTAAAGTGATTCACTTCTATACATGTAAACCTTGGATGTAACTGTAACTATAAAAGAATTTATAGTTAAATGATACTTTCAGACTAAAGCTTCATTGAACCTCACCCAATTGGTGGAATAAATTAGGGTTTCAATTAGCGTAGAAGTTTACGTTTCCTTTACTTTCAATGTAAGCATTCAGAATGTCAGAATTAGTGCTGGACATTTTCAATTAATAGAAAAAGATAACAAACTTTTGACTTTTCCACTAATTATGCTTCAAAATTTGCGAGAAATGTCATTTTGGCTTTTAGTTATCTTCCGTCAAGAGAAATAAATTGTGGTTAGAAATCAAAAATTGATTGTTTTATAAGCTAAATATTAGGCTTTCTCTATGGATACAACTGACTAACGCAAGCTCTTGCTAGAATATTGTATTAATTTTAATTGTGTTTTTTAAACATTGTGAATGATCGTAAACTAAAAAGTATAAAGTGTAATTGATACCACTAATTTATTCCACTGATTTCGAGGGTTCTGAATGAAGCTTTAGTATGATAAGTTTCAATTAGCCGTAGAAGTTTGTTCACCTAATTTTAATGTAAGCATTCGGAACGTCATAATTAGTGGTAGTAATTTTTCAATTGAGTGGAAAAGTTAACAAACTTTTGACTTTTCCACTAATTATGCTTCAAAATTTGCGAATGTCATTTTGGCCTTTGATTATCACCCGTCAAGAAAAAATTTGGTTATAAATCAAAAGTTTATTGTTTATAAAGCTAAAATATTATGCTTTCTCTATGGATACAACAGACCACAAGCTGTTGCTGGGATATTTATTGATTTTTAATTGTGTTTTTAGATTTGTGAATGATTGTAACTAAAAATATAAAGTGTAATTGAAACCACTAATTTATTTGCAGGTGGGAGGTTCGAATGAAGCTTAAGCTTAATCATTCATTTCTAAATTAAAATGGTTGTATATGAAAAGAATTGTAATTTTGATTCCTCTGCTTTTCAGAACAATACTATGAACTAAATTAATAAACCAACTAACAAAAAAAAACTCTCAAAACAGATTAAATAAAGCGGCTAATCTTATACTTAAATTATTTTATAACCTTGCACTGACCAACACAACAGAGCACAGCGCGCAGAGTATATAAACACGACTTGTCGCTATACTCTGCGCTGTGCTCAACATTTTGTGGAAACGACCCTCACCTGATGATGGGGTGGGCCCCGAAAACCGGTATTGAGAGCAGGTTGATCCCATTATGTCAGGCTGGCGTGGAAGTAATTTCTATATTAGCAGTTCAAAGGCAAGATATTCTTATATAATTTTTATTATATACCTAAAAACTACAAGAAATTTATTTTCCATTATATAATTTGGGCTAGGCGAAAAAAGCCTTTATTTACTATCGATAATTGTGCCTCGGTGGTACGAAAGTGCTACCATTGCACGCAGGCCGCTATCTCGCGATGCGGACTTAATATCTTACCGCTACTTTACGACAAGTCGTGTTTATACTCTGGGCTGTGCTCGACATATTGCGGAAATACCCAAGCTCACCTGATGATTGGGTAGGGCCCCAAAACCGGTAGTGAGGCTGGGTTGATCCACATATGTCGAACACAGCGTGGAATTTCTATATTAGCAGTTCAAGGCAAGAAAATTCTTATATAACTTTATTATATTTTTTTTTTTTTTTTTATTTATTTATTTTCCATTATATATTGGGCTAGCCGAAAAAAGCCTTTTACCATCTTTTTACTATCAATAGTTGCCTCGGTGGTACGAAAGTACTACCATTGCACGCAGGCCGCTATCGCGCGATGCGGGACTTAATATCTTACCGCTACTTTACGACGAGTCGTGTTTATATACTCTGCGCTGGTAACTCGATATATTATTGGAAATACCCAAGCTCACCTGATGATGGGGTGGGGCCCAGGAAGCCGGTAGTGAGAGCAGGTTGATCCACGTCATGACGAACACAGCATGAGTGAAACCCTACTATATTAGCAGTTCAGAGCTTAGAAATTCTTATATAATATATATATATATATATATATATATATATATATATATATATATATATATATATATACTACTATATATATATATATATATATATATATGCTATATATATATATATATATAACAACAACAACAACTGCTATGCTATGCTATGCTGCTATATATATACTTATATATATACTATATAATGGAAAATAAATTTCTTGCAGTTTTTAGGTATATAATAAAATTATATAAGAATTTCTTGCCTTGAACTATATATATATATATATATATATATATATAATATATATATATATATATATATATATACTGCTATATATATATATATATATATATATGCCTTTCGAAGATAACCGATCTTGGGTTTTATATCGTTTTCAATTTTAAATTAAGCAAATAAAGTACAAAGGAAACAGCTTTTTAAATCTCATACTGAACCACACCAAACCAAGCTGTATGGTGCGTATTCCTTTTGTTCGTATCTATTGTACTTCATATATAACAAGAGCTAAAAACATACATTTTTGAGATCGTCTGTATTACAGACAAAAGATTCATTTGGCTATATTATGTATAAAAGCTTTTAATTCGAGGGTGCAGAAATATGACAAGGTACAAAGGAACTGAAAAACAAAAAGAATTCTTTCAGAAATAAAAGCTTGTTTTCATGCATGAAACAATAGCTAGGGTGCTTTTATATACAAAATATATTTTTAAGCCGACGAAAAATCAATGCAATTCAGATGTTGATATTTATTCTACATGGAAGTTCCAAGATTACACCTAATAAGCAGCTACCCTAAGTAGTACTATTTACAAATTTAAAGTTTGATTTAAGTTAGACAATTTGAGAAGTCAATGAAAATATATTAGTATTATTATTTTTTTTTTTCCTGAAAATATTACCTTCTTCAAATTTGTTGAACGGGACTCTGAGTATGTTATACTAAAACGATGAAACTGGTATAATTAGTAGTAAATAAATTCACAATTATATGATTCTGATTGTTGATGCAAATTTTTTCAACATATCTTTTGAAGGCAGTTGATGATGTCAGTACGTGTGACGTTTTTCCGCAAAATATCACTACGTCACTTACTAAAACACTTTATTTTGAACTGGAGCAACTTTCTTTAACACCATCAGCAGCTGATTAAATTTAAAATCGTTTGTCTAGTGTTAAAAGCAGTGTTTTGGTGTACTGAAGTAAACATATTATTACTCTGTCGTTTTAAATTAGCACAAAATGCTTTTATTAAAAATTGTTAAAAAATGATAGATAATGATTGTTGTTCTCTAATAAGAGGATTTTCTGTTTTATAATCAAATTGACTTTGCACATTGATAGAGATATCGAATTTTTGAACTAAGTAATATTAAAACCGATTTGCTTCAGAATGTTTACTCTGCAAAATTCCTAGACATTATTATATCTAATTGCAAGTCTGGCTCATTGGTGCGCCATCGCCAGCCTGCGGAGGATGCTCTCTCTCTTGACAATTTCATATGTGAAAGGACCATCGGAGAAGATCAGGCGAATTAGCAAGCAGTATAAAATTAAAACTGTTTTAAGTCTAGGACTACTCTAAGGAATGTCTAACAAAAACAAAACCGGATTCATCAAACAAAGGAAAAGAGTTCATATACCACGTACCTTGCAAGTGCGGTGAGTCGCGTATTAATAGAGACAAAACGTTCTCTACATGTACAACTTGGCGAACATAAAACATACGCAAAAGAGGTGAAATAACGAAGTCGGGCATTGCAGATCATGTGTGGTCCAAGCAACACAATACAAAATGGTCGGAAGCCCATTGGAGAAAGCGCAAATTTAAGGAGGCCGTATTCATTTCTAGCAATAATAAAGAGAAAGATTTACCGGTTAGAAAAATCTGTTGTGCTTCGTTCAGTTACGTATTCGCCTATTCAATGATGATGACTGAAAATTTTTCTCATTAGAATGTCACCTAACATTATATTAAAAAGGAATGCAGGACGCAACACTGCCTGACCCCATTCCAAATGTTGATCGATTAACTCCATTGACTCTTATGCAAGATTGAACATTGAGACATACAACAGAGCGCATTTATGATTTTTACGAGGTAGGTTTTACAGTTTACCAATTTTTATATAAACTCGTACTCGAGTACTCGACAACTTTAAATTAACATTTTTTCTTCATGTCTTTATATTTTGCTTTACATCAAACAGACTACTGTTTCCAAACCATTTAATATTTGCTTAAACCGTACCATTACTTTGTTCTATTAATAGAATCGCATTACTACTGTTTACCGTGGCTTCTCTAGTAGCCATTAGCAAATGGTTTAACGTACTTACTGCAACGTTTACGTTTTATAAACGGTGCAATTGCAGCGAGACTATTTGAAAATGCCATTTAATATACTTGCTTAATCCAATATCTTAGCACGACAAATTCCTAACAATATACTAGGGTCGACATTTCCGGCCTTGAGTGCCGATTTTCCTGCGTACGAAGAATACGGTCATCACCCTTAGTAAAATAAGATGTAAGACAAGTATTTACCCAAGCGCATGGAATCTAGGGTCAGATTAAGCGATTATGTAATAAAAACTAAAGTATTTTTGCACCTCTCCGACTTACTAGATTGCTAAAGTGATTCACTTCTATACATGTAAATCTTGGATGTAACTGTAACTATAAAAAATTTATATAAAAAAAAAAAAAAAAAAACAAAGCTTCATTCAGAACCTCGCAATTAGTGGAATAAATTAGGGTTTCAATTAACGTAGAAGTTTGTTCCTTTACTTTTAATCAGCATTCAGAATGTCAGAATTAGTGCTGGACATTTTCAATTAATGAAAAAGATAACAAACTTTTGACTTTCCACTAATTATGCTTCAAAATTTGCGAAATGTCATTTTGGCTTTTAGTTATCTTCATCAAGAGAAATAAATTGTGGTTAGAAATCAAAATTGATTGTTTATAAGCTAAATATTAGGCTTTCTCTATGGATACAACTGACTAACGCAAGCTCTTGCTAGAATATTATTAATTTTAATTGTGTTTTTAAACATTGTGAATGATCGTAAACTAAAAAGTATAAAGTGTAATTGATACCACTAATTTATTCCACTGATTTCGAGTTCTGAATAACTTTTATGATAAGTTTCAATTAACCGTAGAAGTTTGTTCACCTAATTTAATGTAAGCATTCAGAACATAATAATTAGTGGTAGTAATTTTCAATTAGTGGAAAAAGTTAACAAACTTTTGACTTTTCCATTAAGTATGCTTAAAAATTTGCGAGGAATGTCATTTTGGCCTTTGATTATCACCCGTCAAGAAAAAAGAATTTGGTTATAAATCAAAGTTTATTGTTTATAAGCTAAAATATGCTTTCTCTATGGATACAACAGACTACCGCAAGCTGTTGCTGGGATATTTATTGATTTAATTGTGTTTTTAGACATTGTGATTGGCAACTAAAATATAAAGTGTAATTAAGAAACCACTAATTTATTCCACTAATTGGGAGGTTCTGAATGAAGCTTAAGCAATCATTCATTTCTAAATTAAAATGGTTGTATATGAAAAATTGTAATTTTGATTCCTCTGCTTTTCAGAACAATACTATGAACTAAATTAATAAACCAACTAACAAAAAAACTCTCAAAACAGATTAAATAAAGCGGCTAATCTTATACTTAAATTGTTTTATAACGCACTGACCAACACAATATATATATATATATATATATATATATATATATATATATATATATATATATATATATATATATATATGCTATATATATATATATATATATATATATATATATATATATATATATATATATATATATATATATATATATATATATATATATATATATATATATATATATATATATATATATATATATATAACAACAACATATATATATATATATATATATATATATATATATATATATATATATATATATATATATATATTAAAAAGAATTTCTTGGCCTTGAACTGCTAATATAGAAATTAATTCCACGCTGTGTTCGACATAATGTGGATCATCCTGCTCTCACTACCGGTGGTTTCGGGGCCCTACCCAATCATCAGGTGAGCTTGGGTATTTCCACAATATGTCGAGCACAGCGCAGAGAATATAAACACGACTTGTCGTAAAGTAGCAGTAAGATATTAAGTCCCGCATCGCGAGAATGGCGGCCTGCGTACAATGGTAGTACTTTCGTACCACCGAGGCACAATTATCGATAGTAAGCCAAAACTTTTCAAACTGTAGAATTATATAATGGAAAATAAATTTCTTGCAGTTTTTAGGTATATAATAAAATTATATAAGAATATCTTGCCTTGAACTGCTAATATAGAAATTAATTCCACGCTGTGTTCGACATAATGTGGATCAACCTGCTCTCAATACCGGTTTCGGGGCCCTACCCCATCATCAGGTGAGCTTGGGTATTTCCACAATATGTCGAGCACAGCGCAGAGTATATACGACAAGTCGTGTTTATATACTCTGCGCTGTGCTCTGTGGTACGAAAGTACTACCATTGCACGCAGGCCGCTATCTCGCGATGCGGGACTTAATATCTTACCGCTACTTTACGACAAGTCGTGTTTATATACTCTGCGCTGTGCTCGACATATTGGAAATACAAGCTCACCTGATGATGGGGTAGGGCCCCGAAACCGGTAGTGAGCAGGTTGATCCACATATGTCGAACACAGCGTGGAATATTTCTATATTAGCAGTTCAAGGCAAGAAATTCTTATATAATTTTATTATATACCTAAAACTGCAAGAAATTTATTTTCCATTATATATATATATATATATCTTAGGTTTTTATATCGTTTTCAATTTTAAATTAAACAAATAAAGTACAAAACAGCTTTTTAAATCTCATACTGAACCACACCAAACCAAGCTGTATGGTGCGTATTCCTTTTGTTCGTATCTATTGTACTTCATATATAACAAGAGCTAAAAACATACATTTTTGAGATCGTCTGTATTACAGACAAAAGATTCATTTGGCTATATTATGTATAAAAGCTTTTAATTCGAGGGTGCAGAAATATGACAAGGTACAAAGAGAACTGAAAACCAAAAGCGTGAAATAAAGCTTGTTTTTAAAAAAAAAAAAAAAAAAAAAAAAAAAATACAAAATATATTTTTAAGCCGACGAAAAATCAATGCAATTCAGATGTTAATATTTATTCTACATGGAAGTTCTAAGATTACACCTAATAAGCAGCTACCCTAAGTAGTACTATTTACAAATTTAAAGTTTGATTTAAGTTAGACAATTTGAGAAGTCAATGAAAATATATTAGTATCACAACGTAGGTCCTTCATTTTAATTAAACAAGTTTGTGAACGACTCTGAGTATGTTATACTAAAACGATGAAACTGGTATAATTAGTAGTAAATAAATTCACAATTATATGATTCTGATTGTTGATGCAAATTTTTCAACATATCTTTTTGGAAGACAGTTGATGATGTCAGTACGTGTGACGTTTTTCCGCAAAATATCACTACGTCACTTACTAAAACACTTTATTTTGAACTGGAGCAACTTTCTTTAACACCATCAGCAGCTGATTAAATTTAAAATCGTTTGTCTAGTGTTAAAAGCAGTGTTTTGGTGTACTGAAGTAAACATATTATTACTCTGTCGTTTTAAATTAGCACAAAATGCTTTTATTAAAAATTGTTAAAAAAAAATTAGATAATGATTGTTGTTCTCTAATAAGAGGATTTTCTGTTTTATAATCAAATTGACTTTGCACATTGATAGAGATATCTGAATTTTGAACTAAGTAATATTAAAACCGATTTGCTTCAGAATGTTTACTCTGCAAAATTCCTAGACATTATTATATCTAATTATTGCAAGTCTGGCTCATTGGTGCGCCATCGCCAGCCTGTGGAGGATACTCTCTCTCTTGACAATTTCATATGTGAAAGGAACATCAGAGGAGATCAGGCAGGTGGCAAGCAGTATAAAAATTAAAACTGTTTTAAGTCTGGGACTACTCTAAGGAATGTCTAACAAAAACAAAACCGGATTCATCAAACAAAGGAAAAGAGTTCATATACCACGTACCTTGCAAGTGCGGTGAGTCGCGTATTAATAGAGACAAAACGTTCTCTACATGTACAACTTGACGAACATAAAAACATACGCAAGAGGTGAAATAACGTCGGGCATTGCAATAATATGTGGTCCAAGCACCACAACATAAAATGGTCGGAAGCCCATTGGAGAAAGCGCAAATTTAAGGAAGCCGTATTCATTTCTAGCAATAATAAAGAGAAAGATTTACCGGTTAGAAAAATATCGCCTACGATCCTGTCGCCCAGATGGAAAATACTTACTTTTTACCATTTTTTTTTCTTTTATCGCCATCATTAGCCAGCATTACTGCCGCCTTTACACATCAAACTACGGTTGTTCAAACAGTTTGTGAAAGCAATGGACAAGACAGATGGCTTATTTCAATTTTTGAATACTAACTTTCCTCGCCTTAGTAAGGCTTAAATCACGAAAAGAGTTTTTGTGTGTCCCCAGATTATACAGCTTTTTCAAAATCGACGTTTATTGAACATCTAAATCGAAAATAAAAATGGGCTTAGTTTGCATTCCAAACCATTAACTTATATGATAATTCAGAGTTTATGAATTATTGCTAGTCAAACTTCTTTAATATTATTTTGTATGATATATTACCCGAGAAAAAAATTGGAGGTTAACCTACAAAAAGAAATGAGATCCCATCAAAAACATAGAATGTAAAAAAATGACAAGTCTCACAACATAATTCTTCCACTATAACAAAGTTTTGAGATCTCGTGTAAAACCAAGTCAGTTTATTTTATTTAGTGTCTCTTTAAGCACCTACTCAACAATTTTGTTATAAATTGTTGCTAACAATATTGGTCATCTTTATTTCTGTAATAATTATAATTTATAATGACTTGATTACTCTATTCTAATTAAAACACTTTATTTTTAAGGGCACTGTTTAGATTTAGTTTTAGTAATCGAAATGGTAGATTATTCTTTTATAATTATGTTTGCTGTGCAATTGCTAAGTCATAAGTATTATAGAAATAAGAGTGAAGTATTGATACTAACAATTATAATAAAATTGTTGAATAGGCGCTTAAGAGAAGCTAAATAAATAAACGACTTGAATGAGATCTCACAACTTTATAGTGGAAAAATTAATGTTGCAGACACTGTTGCGACATTTTTACATTCTATGTTTTGATATCAGCTACAGCTAACTAACTCTTTTACCTCTCGTGTTTTGCTTTATAAAATTATTATTATCAAAATTATTATTATTAAAATAGGGAAGGCATGCTCCCCCGAAAATGTTGTGTGGTAGAAGAAAACGGGAGCTATATTTTTGCATTCAGGACGTCACTTTACATAAGAACCAGCAGTGATATTAATATGTCTTGATCACACTGTATTTGATATTTAATAAAAATATCGCATATTAAAATTAAATGCTATTCCACACTTACTGGAAGAATTTATCTTTTTCAGTATAATACTCATTCTATTTCGCTTCAGAATGCAAGTGCTATCCATAAACATCGTCTGCTGTCTGGCCCATTACAGCGGCATGGTAATTTAATTCAGATTCCCTCTATGCCATATTTGTACAAGGCATTTAAATAAGCTAAACGTACATGACCACAATGATAAAACTAAGGTACAGCTAATGAGAGGAGAAATAATTTGCATACATTTGTTTTGTAGGTTTTGCAACTATTTGTCTAAATTCTTGTGTACCTACAGTATATTCCTATTTTCGTGTGTTTAGCAGGGTTTCTCGTTTATTGGTAGAGATACAAAGATGCGGTTTCACATCACTGTGCCTTGTTTTTTTCACAGATAAAGTAAAAATATTCATTATTTATTATTAACATAAATCAACCTAGTTTAAAGAGTTTATATAAATAAACTTTTGGTCACATGATTAAGAATGACCAACACAGCATTGCTCACTTTTGCATATTTTCTTGCATCAAAATATTTAGGAATCAAAAAATAATTATAAATATATAAACAGTTATTATATATTTACATCAACAAAACTCCTCCTTAATAGCACTTAAAGGACATAAAGTTCCCCGTTCAAAATATTCTGGTAAAGTTGCGATGGAGTTTTTTACAGCTACTAAGCTATCTTGTACCACCTCGTACTAAATAATGTTCTAAAATTCGTACTAACTAATGTTCTCTCCTCATGCTAATAATGTGACTGCAAGGTCTGCTAGTAAACATTCAAGCAACACGATTAATTTAAACCAAAATTGCGTAATACAAAACTGAAGTGTCAAAACGAATGACAATAGGTACTCATACACCAGCGTTCTTTCCTGTAATTCTTTCCTTATGCGTTCTTTCTTGTCAAAAAATTGAAAGGAAAGAACGAAGGTCCAATCCCACTAACACAAACGCAATCTTGTTGAATTTCCTGTCAGTTTTTACTGTAAGACTGGTCTGTTCTTTTTTGAAGGAGTTATATTCCTTGCAAAGCCCACTAACACAAAATACCTTTCGTTGCAGTTTTTAAAGTTTGGTTGTTGTACTGTAAATGTGACACGATTATTAAAATTTTCCCGCTAGATGATCATTTTACTAAGGATCGTGAGATTTGACTTTTATAAAATTTGTGTTGTGCAATACAAGTAAACAAGTGGTGTGCTTTTAATAATAATATTAATATTTATTTTATTATTAAACTATTAATATTAAGATGAAACCTAGAAGAATAATTGCAATTGCTGTATTTAATATTGCAATTGAAGTTTTGTTTAAGAAAAAGCAGAAACGCCGCATGTGATCAAAGGAGTGGCTTCAGAAACGGAAAATGTACAGCAATATGTATCTGTTACGAGAATTACGGACAAGTGAGCCTACCGATTTCCAAAATTATTTAAGAATGGATTCTAATAACATTTGATGAACTGTTAAAATTAGTTAGTCCATACATACAAAAATTCATCGTAATTAATTCGTAAAACACTAACTAGCTAATAAATATTTAAGACTTAAAAAAACTACCTGGCGTTTTAACAGCAGACTTTCCTAACAGGAGAGAACACACGGATATCATCTCTCAAATGAAATGACCCCAAACCAGTAATACAAATTTTTTACACGTTTTATCTTGTCGGGCTGGAACGCCAGTAGATCCTGACAAGAAAGACGGAAGGTGCATGTGTCGTGCATATACCCACTAACTGGCGTTCTTTCCAGCGGGATTAGACATTCCTGCAGGAAAGAACGCTGGTGTATGGGTACCTAATGTCAGGAAATGAATAAATAAATGTGGCACCTTGACATTTTTCCCGCAGAGCTACCACCTGAATCCCCAGCGGGAAATTGAAATTCCATTTAGTCAGCACGGTGCCGAATATGTCCATGGTTAGCATCACTGAATTTAAAAATTGTGCTCTCGATTACGTAACTAAAAGTTTTAATTATATAAAATATACACATATTTGCTTTCCATAGTATTATCTTAATAAAATGCACTGATAATGAACTTGTGCAGTTTTTAGATAACATGGTTATCAATCAGAGTTTCTAATACACTTGTACAATAATTTAATGCACAGAAACGAGCGTGGAATAACCAATAACCAAAATTTAACGTCGATAAATTATTTGATTTTCCTGATTACCTAATTCAGAACGGCCAACTATATATGTTAAAAAGTTAATATTTTTTAACCTTGGCTATGAAAATAAGTATAGAATATATTATATTTCTAGAAAGTTCTTAATAAGGCAAATAAAATTAAAAAAAAAATAAACATGGATGTCCCAATTAAAAAAACAAAAGTTATGGTCATATTTCAATAATGACAGCTTCCAACGAAAAACTAGCTACTCCGTAGAAATCTCTATGAAACCACAGATTTTCCCTTTTTATAAAATATTCAAGTTACGAGGGGAGTCGAAAAATGCATCAACTACCTCTTTTTGTTTCCTAACCTATTACTATAACTTTTAGACCTTATAATCCTAGGCGGTAGCCTAACATGAATAAAATTGTTCTCGTTAGAGAGGAGATAAAAAGTTGCGATTTGCGCTGATATTTTGGAAATTTTGTGCCCTACTTAACTGTGGAAAAAGAAACATAACCTGCTATTTAATTTTTTTATGCAAAAGAACAATACTATCTGTTATAATTATAATGTCAAACAACGTCCTCTAGCTACCATGAAAAAATCTATGGAAACAAAATTTATACTGTAGATCAGTCGGGAAGAAAGCTCTTTTAAAAGAGCCCTAGGTTATTTTATACTTTATAGGTTGATGGTCGCTAAATTGACCACTTTAATTTAAGCCTTTTTTTATTTTTTTTTTTAATTTAGCCTATAACCTAACCCCACTAACCTATTTGTTAAGTTTTTGAAAAATGTTATTAAGAAGATATGCTCCCTTTGTGCTAGTTTATATATTTTTGAAGTCAATTTGATCAAACAAAAAAATAATTAGTACTGCTTTATAAAGGGTTAAATCGGCTCATCTAAATCAAAGTTATCCTTATTTTAATAAAACCATGTTTAACCTTCCCCTACCCCATTATTTTATAAGATAGAGCAAAATACGGTACATCAAAAAAATTACAAATTTACCGTTGATTACAATAGCGATATTTAAAATACATCTTCACCTGCATATTTTTGAGAAAAATTCTGTTTTCTGATTGGCTATCAGAGATGCGCCCCCTAGCGGACATCAAAATAATTTCCAGCGATTTATTTTGGTCGATTTACTTATTACAATTTTTTTCCTAAAGTTATACGATAAGTAGTTACAGTAGATACAGCCGGCGTCCCTTTTTAGTTGCCCATCCGGTACATAAAATTATTATTCTTATTGAAAAGTGATAAAAATATAGAGATAGGGGGACAACCGCAAAAATGGTAGATGGTAGAAGAAAACGGGAGCTACGTTTGGTCTCAAGACGTGATTTTACATAAGAAAGAGAACTCATATGGTGTCAGACCCCGAGGATTTTTTTCAGACCAGTGCCAGTGTTACTTAATAAACCTATCATCAATCTATCAATCTTCTACATAAAGGTTGACTCTCACTATACCTTCCATATCAGCTCCCTTCCGTTTCCCTTCCGTTTACATAAAATATTATATTATCATGTAAATGAATAGGACAATGCACACTATCCGTTCCGTTTCCCTTCCGTTCCGTATCCTTTCCTTCCACACATTTTTTGGCGGACGGACTGAAGTGTATCGGAAACAGTGTTGTCAAGTTTCATTTGTACCAACGCTGTTAACATTTTTCTGATATTTATTTATTCTTTCACCTCTTAATTAAATCTATTACCTTTTTCAAAAGATAAAAATTTTTAAAATAAAACTTTCGTAATGATATAAATTGTACAATAAAAATATGGAACTGATACATAACGGAAGCTTACGTATAGCGTCAATACAATAAAAATACGGAACGAATATGGAATGGATATGGAATGGAAACGGAAGGTATAGCGAGAATCAACCTTAATGCCTAAATACAATGTTAAAATCTAAACTAATTTTATTACAGGATATTATACTTCTATCTATCAATCTATCGATACTGAACATGTTCTATTAATTTACCGTTACACACTACCTTAAAACCTAATGAAGCTGTCTTATTTAATTAAAGGTAATTTATATCTAATGACGGCTAATATCTTATCTTGCCTATTATTAATATTCTTAGTTATATAGGCAGAATTAATTTAATCTTACTTCACTCGCTATATTATGCATATGTACATAATTTTGCTTATAGAGGAAATTAAGTTCAATATGTTAAATAAATTATACAAGGTACTTAGGTATGTAGTAGTCTACTATAAAATAAAGAATGTGTTAATAAATGTGCTTTGTAAATAAAACAGCAGAATACGAACTTCACTTTTGGGACATTTTGCAAAAAATTGGAAATTTAAAAATTAGGAATTACTTTTGAATGTTGATAATTGAAGATTTGAAGAGTTTTAAACAGCCTCTAAAACAGCGTACACACTATGCCAGAAATAACCCGAAACATGTCAAGGTCGCATTTCGATTTATTTCCAGTTGTCTTGACCCACTTCGCTTTGCCTCGACCTACTTTCGATTCTTAAAAGCGCCTGAAAACTACTCGTGAGGAGAGCGAGGGGGGATTTTTTTCGCGTTTTTTGTCGCCTCGTTCAATTTTGTTTGGTTTTGAGCTATTTCCAAAACGTGGCGGTATCTGTATCGGAGGCAAAGGATTTTTTTTTCATAAATCTCAGTGAAATAAGTAAACCTAGACGTTTCAAAAATAGCTCTTGTTACGATGATATTTCGTTAATTATATCTCGTTTTATGTTATATTGATATATATTCCACATTCCACAGAATTAATATTTCAACACGCGTTTATTATAATACAAGAAGCAGAAGAAGGGACCAAAAAAACCCTACGTATATACTTATTCTCTGCATTAAGTTCATCAGACTGAAGGGAACAGCCATTCGACGACCGGATTCGGAGATTTATCTCCATCGTCAGGCCGACTTTGCTGTAACCCTCAATTGTATGTATAGTAGATATTTAGGAACAAAACTTTTCACTTAAACTGTATTTAGTAATTAGTATATAAAATTGTATATATGATATGTTTGTTTACGGTCTTAATTGATTAATATAAGAGTAGTATTGCTTGATGAGTAATACTGGTACTCAATCATGTACTTACTCATCATGATGAGTATTGCTTGATGAGTAATACTGCTAACATTGTCAATATATCCGCTTGGAACCATTATTTGATCCGATATCAACAAAAGTATGGTATTTAAAAGCAATGTTCTTTTATTGTTCTTAAGAGAAATCTGTAAATGATACTTTTATTGGCACCCAGCACCGAATGGTTTGATATACATCCATTCAACTAATATCGATTATGCAGGGATTTAGACAATTAAAACTAGAAAAACAAAACCAAATCAGTAAACTAAACTTTGCTACAGACTACAATTTAAATGTTACTTACTTAAATTAATGTTAACTGTTGCTAGAAATAATAAACAATTATGCGATTTTTTAAATAATTTTGTGTATATTTTGTTCATGGGGTGCAATACCGTGGATTAGAAGCCGATAAATGGTAGACCGCTAGTTAGTCACTGTTTTCTTTTTTTTTACTATATTGTAATTAATAGTATTAGACAATGATTAAAACTAAATATTCTTGTGTAAACTTCCAGGATTAGCTAATTTAATTTACCATCGGTAACTGTATTCATATCAGTTTTTCCATGTTTACTTATTTTTCTGAAACCAAAACAACGTTTGACCTTGATTGCCTCGTGCTATTTCACAAAATGGCACGATAAATATAAGCCCGTGTTATAAAAATTAGTTCCCACGTTTCCTGAAACTGATCGAGACGCGCTGTGATTGGTTTGGCGAAACGCGCCGTGGACGTTTTGCGAAATGTTTCACGAAATATTTCCAGAAATATTTCGTAAAACATCGTGGGAACTAATTTATCGTACTATTTTGTCAAATAGCACGAAGCAATCAATGTCAAACGTTGTGGTGGCTTTCAGAAAATAAACTAAACTTATGGAAAACCTGATAAAACAATTACCGTTGAATGAACAAATTGGCTATTCCCTCGAAAGGTTACATATTAATATTAATCTTAATCGACATGATACAATAATTACAATATAGTAAAAATATATAAAACAGTAACTAACTGAGGGTCTATGATAAACCTCATCCACAGATGAACCTCAATTATAATAATATAATAAAATTAAATCATAAAAATATTGTAATTATATTCCCTGCATTTAAGTGTGTATTTTTTTCTTAAATATCTACTATAGCAATATTTTTTTGGAGATATTCCCTTTTGAACAATCCACTAATATTTTTTTGTAATTTTTACATTAAAATAATGCCTTTTTTTGGTCTTAGTCAACAGACCTATGAAATAGTGTTTACAATTTATGTAATGTCACTATGATTGAAAAAATATCTGATTATTGGCCGTTGGGCAGTTATGGCAAGTTCAAGCAGAAATGGTTCTAATGAGTCCAGAAATTAATCTCTACCATGTTCAATTAATGCAACAATAGTGGATACAACTTCTGGACATAAAACCATCTCTGTTTGAGTTTGAGTACCTCCCATCAAACAATAATATAATATGACTTTTCAATGACAGTGACATTTTCATAGGTGTGTTGATGAGGGTTGCTAAAAATTCTATAAATCCTTAACTGTCTTCTTGACAAGCGAATATATTTAATAAAAATAAGGCTATTGAGATAAAATAAACATAAACTATCGAAAAAAATTATACTTAGATGATAAAATAATTTTAAAGACCTTGCTTTGTTAACATATATTCTAGTATTCTAGACGGGGTTTCAAACTTTCACCAATCACCAATATCAACATTTTTTTCCCTCGTATGGAAATTTTCATTTTTAATTTAAAAAGAGATACTAAAAAGCCAAATAATTTAGCTACAAACTGCTTAAGAAATCATCAAAATTGGGCCACTAGAACAAAATATATTAAGCTTTCAAATAAGACCAAGACTGGACCCTGCAATACCAAGATTACTTATTAACTGCACGATCAAGGCCAAGACCATGGGAATCTTCATCTTGATCTTGTATTTCTTCACTAGTAGCTTCTTACCACTTGTAATAATACAATAATTAAACCCTCTTATACTACCTGTAAAAAATATGTCACACAACTAAATAACAAATAAAAACATGCAACAAACAAATTTATAATGTTAGGATTTCAGAATTATTAACTGCAGCTAAACGTTTCCATCAGAAATCATAATAGCATCGTAAACGTTCTAGAGCTTTAACACTGCAATAAAATGTTTAATGTGCGACAGACAGTAAATAAAACCGAGGTTTTATCTCTTCTGCATTATCTTAAAAACACTTTGGGGCTGATCGAACAGAAATGGAAACAAGTTTGTTCAATCCTATTTGATAACCGCGAGTGTTATCTCAATCGATGATATTTTTATGATCGGTAGCTTTAGATTTGCTTGTGTTTATATTCTACTAGCTCAATGTGCGTAAATAAAAGACTGACGGTTGTTGGCCTGCAACTTGAGTTAAGATAACAGTCAAAAAGAGTGCGAAATATTTTGATTTGCTATCTGGGTTCACAGAGATTGTGTATATCGATCAAATATGGGCTTTCCCGATACAAAAAATTCACGCATGTCTAAATAAAAATAAAAATTTTATTTTAAATTTGAAAATATGTGTGTTATTAATAAATGCATTTTCTGGAGTAATTTATTAAATGTACCTAATGTTAGTAATATGTTCTGGAATAATATTTCACCTCTTCAAACTAAAAAACAGTGTGTGCGCTATGTGCGCATATTTGAAGTGAAACTTCTTACTAACAGCTATTAAATTGAAGGATTTGAAGGACATGTTTGAAAAAGTGACTTGTAATGCTTTTTTAATATAAATATTATTTTAAATTTATTTCTGTAATCAGTACATTTTTTGTTTCTCAATAGCCCACAAATTTATTTAGAAGCAGCTTAAATTCATTAAGAAGAGAAAAATTTTTGAACCTAACCAACAATTCGTATTTATAGTGATTTCAGTAATTTTGATAAATTATACGGATATACTCGTTGATTATTGGTTTGAAATAAATATGACAGTGCCCTCTAATGAAAATGCGAGTTATTAACCCTAATAATTCTAATTTTAAGCTGGCAACTGAGCTAGATGCTTTACCTAGACCGTTATTCAGAAGCTACAAACCTTTTTTTTGATGAGGTGGGAAAAAATCTTGCATAGACACCAATACCAACGATGTTGTATGATATTTGGTAGTGTCGGATTCTTACCGACTAAAAAACCCTCCTCCCTTCGTTTCGCCTTCTATGCACCGGTAACCGCTCTCGCATTTCTTCAGTGCATTAGGCTGTCTAAAGAAGATGTTCTTTTTCTTTGGTCTCTATTATTTCTCTGGCAGTCCTATATGCGCCTTCCCAAGATTCTGTGCTCATGACTAGACTTTTCATCATGTCAGAAATATTAAATGTAAGTTCTGAGCGTATTTGGAATTGATGTCTTTGTTGACTCCATCGGAAACAGTAGTATAGGGTATGTTCAACGCCGTTCACTGTTCCACAGTATTTACAGAGATCAGTACTAGATCTTTTCCGTTTGTAGGGATACTGTCTAAAACACCCGTGTCCTGAAAGTGCTTGCGTTAAATAATAGTCCACTTCACCTATCGAGTTTAGCCATGTCTCAATGTCTGGGATAAGCTTGTGTGTCCAGCGTCCGTACTTTCCGTTGTTCCATTTTTGCTGCCAGCGTTTCACTAAGTTCTTTCGGGCTTCATCTTTTGCAATACCCTCATAAACTTCAAGCCTTTCTATTATTTGCAGTTCTATGGGAGGAATTTTTGATATTATATTTACGGCCTCTCGATATTGGACCGATACGCACATGCAACTCGGATGGCTGCATACAGTTCTTTGAATCCTACCTAGTTTTTGCACAAGTCTTTTATTTTCTGTCACTTTGTGCCACGCTGGAGCCGCATACAGAATTTGTGAGTGCGCCACACCCATAAGAACCCTCCTTCTAGACGATTTTGGTCCTCCGATATTTGGTAAAAGTCAGTTTAATAAACCTGTGGTGCCCTCGACGTTTTGTATAGTTCTATTAATATTTATTTATTTATTTATTTATTTATTTATTCTACAACACTCTACAGCTTACGCCAATTACAGAGTGGGTTACAGACAAAAAAAAATTCAATACAAAATAATTAAATTAAACAAAAATAACATCAATGAGAAAAAATACATATCAATGAAAAAAAAAGCAACAACAATATAAACCAAGAAAACCACTAAACTGAACTAACAACCGAAGCAAACTGCAGCTGAAAATATCAAAATTACACTGATATAAATTATATGCATCCTGCATACGTTTCAATGGCGAATATTTACTTACATTTGTGCGCGAGGAGGCCACATAAAATGTAAAGCTATACCGAGAGCTACGTGGGACCAGAAAATTGATTTGACTGAGAACATCCGGACTATCAATTTCATTATGTAATATGCTCGGCAAAGGTTCTTTTTGGGTCCAGCCATACGCCCAAATATTTAATAGCTTGTTTTGAAATAACTATAGTGTCTGCTATCTGAAACGTTATAGGAGATAACTTTCTTTTAGTGGTTAGGAGAACAACTTCGGTCTTTTTCGGGGCCAATCTCAAGTTTCTGCTAAGCAGCCATTTACATGTTCTGAGCAGCGAGGTATTAACAACATCCATTAATATACATTCATTTTTGGCTACTGCTACCATAGCCACGTCATCTGCAAACCCTATTAATGTAACACCTTCAGGCATTTCTACTTTTAGCAAAACATCATATAAAATGTTCCACAATGTGGGACCCAAAACTGAGCCTTGCGGAACACCACTATTTATGGTTAGCGTTTTTGTAATATTTTCAGCTTCCATTTGTATTGACCGATCTGAAAGATATGATGATATGATCTTAATCAAGTTCTTCTCGATGCCTCTTCTATCTAGTGCCTCTAGGATTTGTTGCCATGAGGCGCTATTGAATGCATTTTGCACATCAAGGGTGATAACTGCACAGATTCTTTTGTTCTGAGGAGCAAAGTTTGCAGCATCATCCGCAATTTTGAGTACTTGAGACTTTTATCGGGCTGCAAGAGTTCTTCTTTTAGCTTTCCCAATATCAGATGTTCGTAGAGCTTTCCCTCTACATCCAGTAAGCTAATGGGTCTGTATGCTGTTGGATCATGAATTTCTTTGTTTATTTTAGGTAATAAAATAAGTTTAGCTTTCTTCCAATCAATAGGGAACTTGAATTCATAAGACATTTGATTGTATACAGAGAGTATATACTCAGGGTTTAGTTCTGCTATAATTTTTAATACTTCAGCAGGCACTTTTCCAGGTCCAGGGGATTTGTTATTTAGAAGCTACAAACCTATCGATGAAAATATGCATGAACATTTATTTCCTAGCATACAACTAGAGAATATTGGTACACAGGTACAGTCTTAAGTTTATTATCAGCGTATTGACGCTGATGACTGTGCTCTAGTTGCAAATACGTTACAGCAATTACAAGAAATGTTAAACACATATACATGGGCATACGAGGCCTTGGGACTTAAGCTGAATATCGATAAAACTAAAATCATGTGCACTCCCCCGGAAGATTACAACAATGCTATAAAAATCGGAGATGAGCTGTTGGAATATGTAGCCGAATTCAATTACCTCGGCAGTTTGATTTCGGAAAAGGCCAATATCGACTCTGAAATTCAGCACAGGATTAGCAGCGCCTCAAGAGCATTCTGGAAATTAAAAGACAGGGTTTTCTACAATCATGACTTGAGCACAAAAACGAAACTTGCGGTGTACCGAGCGATAATAATTCCGACCATGTTATATGGAAGCGAAACCTGGGTGCCGTACCGCCGACACATGAATGCATTAAACAAGTTGCAACAGAGACATCTTAGACAACTCTTAAGAATAAAATGGTTCCATCACGTCTCAAACGTATCGGTCCTTGAAAAAGCTAACTGCGAGAGTATTGAAGTCATGATTACAGAGTCTCGCTTAAGATGGGCTGGTCACGTATGCAGAATGCAAGAAAACCGCATATCAAAATCGCTGCTTTAAGGATGCTTCACGCTACACCGTACCGGGTCCGAGCCGTGCGTCGGTGAAGACACGGCCAAACATTGTCAAGTGTTCTTTACACATATACATTCATGCCAGGCCGAGCACGATCCGAGCTTCGCCGGAACTCGTCCGTGCCCCGTCCCAGAAATGTCGGCGTACATTTTTTTCTCGGATCCGCTCCGTTCCCGCCACGTTGCGGAAAGCATGAATGTACTTTTCCTGGTGCCCCGACTGAAATCTGCAGTTATGGTATAAACAAAGTACACTTTTTATCATGTCTGTAGTAGGTAGTGAATCTTACAGCAATATTTAATGACAGGGAATGCATAAAACTGGACAATGAAAGGATGTAATGAAAAAGATAGGTCCTTCATCTTGCCCTTTAGGCAGGTGTTGTTCTTTCTTCATCAACTGTAATTAGTACCAATTCCACTTGCGAGAACTTTGGCATTGTTCGTATTAAATCTTCGTGTCTATGGGGCTGTGTTTTATAATATACTAAGAACTAATATGAGCCCCGTTATCAACTCGGTGTAGCATAAACAGAAGGCCCGGACGTGGTTCGGTGTCTACTTCACGAAACGTGCCCGGCTCGGGTACGGTCCGGTGTACCGTGAATCATCCTTTACGGTGAGCTTGTAGACGGTAAGAGGAGGCCGGGAGGACAACTCAAAAGGTTCAAGGATATTTTCCAAGAAAACTTAAAGAGAATTAACAAGCTAAATGAGTGGGAAGAGACAGCTCGCAATAGAACGGAATGGAGAAGAATTGTAAAGTCAGTTAAGAGCGACAACCAAAAAGTAAAGAGGCAACAAAGCAATCAGATTTTTGAATGTCTGGAGTGCGGTAGACAGATAACATCACGTATCGGGCTTTTCAGTCACAGAAAAGCTCATGAAAGAAAACGTTCGTCTCTTTACGTGACCATCTTCTGATGCGTATCAAATACTCGTCAGCGAGTAATGGCGGTATGGTATGGTAAGTTTATTATAGCGATTTTCTTGAAATGAAGTCGTGTATGGCAGAGATTAAATTGTTTTACAAAGGGCAAATGGCTGTTTTTTACTGCCGTTACCACTTTTCCTGACGCTAGCTCGTGTGTCACGGCCTTGCATTTTTACTCCCAACGCGCGTAAAGAAGTCTCACTTCGAAAATACCAACTCTCAAAATAGTTTATTACTTTACCAGATATGAATATTAGATAATATAATCAAATAAGATAATATATGTCGCTCATTAATATACTAATATTAAAACTATCGGATAACTTTTCAGGTATACATATTTCCAAGATATTTGATTATTCTGTGATTGATAATGATTTTTTACCAGAAACAGAGGTAATCAAGAACAGAGGTTGTTCTTTAATAATAAAGGTGTATAGAATCTAAATTTAGCACAGAAAATCATTGAATTATTAAAGGCCAGTATTACACTATCAAATTTCTTTGACAAAGATTTTATCAAAGAATTTGATAGTGTAATATGTAATATGTGTGATTTTATAAAATATTGTATATTAACACTGTCAAATTTTTCATCAAATATCTTTTATAAAAGATCTTTGACAAAGAAATTTGATAGTGTAATACTGGCCTGAGACCTATCATAAACTAATCAAAACGAATTAGGGATCACATATTATGTGTATCTGTATTTACTATACTTATGGACCGATCTCCGTATATTTATAGCAGCATAACAGAACAATTTCGTTTATTTTCATGCATAAATTTATACAAAAACGAAATTATTTCTTGATATAAAAAATGTTATTTTTTGGAGATAAAGACGCACTCGAAAACGCATAAATTCCATAAAATCAGTTTATTAGTTATTGTGATTTTGCCTTCTTGATCGTCAAAATTGGTGTTAAATATGGCAAATTTTAATGTTTTGGGAAGACCAAACGGTGTTAGAAGGCGTTTAAATATCGAAAAGTCATCAGAGCCACAACTCTATTGCAGAAGTTACACAGTCGGTCATTTCCAGACTACAAAATCGACACAGTGCATATAATTTTGTTGTCCGCAGACCATATCCTCAACGAGTAAGGCGGACAACCAGGCGGGAAGATCGGTATCTTGTTCAAGCAACTCTTCCTGAAAGAACACTTACTGCAAGAAACCTACAAAATCTTCGTATGATCGCCAGAGGAACTCGAATTTCAACTCAGACTATAGAAATAAGCTGCATGAAGTCAACATTTGGTCAAGGCGAGCAGTTTTTGTACCGCATTTAACTTGCATGTGTTTCTAGACGGCATCGGCATAATTAATCCTGAACGATACAGAGATGAGATTCTTGAAATATATGTTATTTCATTTGCTGCTCAGCATGGTCCAGAATTCATCTTCCAACAGGATAATGCCACGCTTCGTACTGTAAGAGTAGTTACTCGATACCAATATCACAATTATGGTTTGGCCTGCTAATAGCCTTGATCTCAATCCTATTGAGCACCTTTGGGACCTAGAGGAGACTACAAAGTCGTCCACAAGCACCTGATCTTCAAACTTTAGAAGAAAATCTTCGAAAGGAGTGGAACGCCTTTCCTCCAAGAGATTATTCGAAATCTCATTCAGTCTATGAGTCTATGACAAATCGGTGTGCAAAAGTGCGTAGAAACCGCGGAGGACACACACATTATTAGGAACAAAATTATAAAATAGTTTAGCATTGTTTTCGATACATATTGTAGTCATTCATAACGTAAAAAAATACAATTTTTACAAACAGTTTGACAACTTTTTTCATCATGAATACCAAGGTGTATACGTTACATTGTTACCAAACCAGACTTACAAAATTCCTAAGGAACATATTGCTAAGTTTATATGTTTAAATAAAAAAAACTCTAAATTTAAGTAAGGATGCAGTCAATAATCACCACATAGGTTAATAAAACTACTTTTTCTAATTTGTCAAGCTTTCGAGAATTTTATTCCCATGATCAGGACAGTTTGACTGAGTCAATTAGCGAAAAAACATCCTCTGCACAAAAAGGCCTTAAAAACTAGCATCGTATGACATTGGAATAAAAGGACATTTCCTTTATAAAATATTAAAATACATATCCAACGACATTACTTTTCTTTTAAACACAAAACAAAAAAGATTTTTTTTTAAATTTATAATATCTACATTGTTATTTCGAGCTCAATCAAACAGTGACTCCGTTGGATCAAACAGTAAAGTCGTTGGATATGTATTTTAGAATTTTATATAGGAAATATCCTTGTATTCCAATGTCATACGATGCTAGTTTTTAAGGCCTTTTGTGCAGAGGATGTTTTTTTGCTAATTGACTCAGCCAAACTGTCCTGATGATGGGAATAACATTCTCGAAAGCTTGACAAAT